>NW_027414986.1:0-25033 GCF_964106895.1 Numenius arquata
GGGTTGTGTAAGTGCCCGCAGGGGTTGGTAGGAGCTTGTAGGGTGCCATAAGTTTCCAGAGGGTTGTGTAGGGTTCCGTAGGGGCCTGTGGTGTTCCCTAGGGGCCTGTAGAGTCTCGTACAGTTCCGTAGGGTCCTGTAGGTTTCCATAAGCGCCCGCAGAGGTCTGAAGGGGCCCGTACTGTTCCGTAAGGATCCATAGGGCTCCGTAGAGCTTCGTAGGTTCCCTAGAGGCCTGTAGAGTACCGCAGGAGCCAGTAGTGTTCTGTAGGGGCCCGTAAGGTTCCTTCCGTAGGGGCTGGCAGTGTTCCGTAGGGGCCTGTAGGGTTGTGTAAGTGCCCGCAGGAGTCTGTAGGAATTCGTGGGATTCTGTAAGGTTCCGGAGGGTTCTGCAGGGTTCTGTAGGGGCCCGTAGAGTTCCGTAGTGGCTGGTAAAGTTCCGTAGGGCCCTGTGGGGTTCTGTATGGACCTGTAGCGTTCCGTAGGGGCCTGCAGGGTTCTGTAAGTGCCCGCAGGTGTCTGTAGGGTTCTGTAGGATTCCGTAGGCACCTGCAGTGTTCTGTAGGAGCCCATAGGGTTTTCGTGAGGTTCCGTTGTGTTGCTAAGGGTCTTGTAGAGTGCTGTCGGGTCCTGGAGTATTCTGTAGGGTTCCAGAGGGGCTCGTAGGGATCCGTTGAAATCTGCAGGCTTCCCTAGGGGCCTGTGGAGCCCCGTAGATTTCCATAGCGACCTGTAGGGTTCTGTATATGCCCGCAGGGGTTGGTAGGATCTTGTAGGGTGCCATAAGTTTCCAGAGGGTTGTGTAGGGTTCCGTAGGGGCCTGTGGTGTTTCCTAGGAGCCTGTAGAGTCTCGTAGAGTTCCGTAGGGTCCTGTAGGTTTCCATAAGCGCCCACAGAGGTCTGAAGGGGCCCGTACTGTTCCGTAAGGATCCATAGGGCTCCGTAGAGCTTCGTAGGTTCCCTAGAGGCCTGTAGAGTACCGCAGGAGCCAGTAGTGTTCTGTAGGGGCCCGTAAGGTTCCTTCCATAGGGGCTGGCAGTGTTCCGTAGGGTCCTCTAGGGTTGAGTAAGTGCCCGCAGGAGTCTGTAGGCATCCGTGGGATTCTGTAAGGTTCCGGAGGGTTCTGCAGGGTTCTGTAGGGGCCCGTAGAGTTCCGTAGTGGCTGGTAAAGTTCCCTAGGGCCCTGTACCGTTCCGTAACTGCCTGCAAGGGTCTTTAGGCTTCCGTAGGGGCTGGTAGGGTTCCATAAAGTTCCGCGGGTTCCTGCAGAATTCTGCAAGTGCCCGCAAGGGCCTGTAGGGGCGCACAGTGTTTCTGTCAGGTTCCGTAGAGTTCCGTAGGGGCCATATTTTACTGTAGTGGCTGGTAGTATTCCGTAGGGGTCTGTAGGGTTCCGTAGGCACCTGCAGTGTTCTGTAGGAGCCCATAGGGTTTTCGTGAGGTTCCGTTGTGTTGCTAAGGGTCTTGTAGAGTGCTGTCGGGTCCTGGAGTATTCTGTAGGGTTCCAGAGGGGCTGGTAGGGTTCCGTCAAAATCCGTAGGGTTCCCTAGAGGCCCGTAGAGTACCGCAGGAGCCAGTAGTGTTCTGTAGGGGCCCGTAAGGTTCCTTCCGTAGGGGCTGGCAGTGTTCCGTAGGGGCCTGTAGGTTTGTGTAAGTGCCCGCAGGAGTCTGTAGGAATTCGTGGGATTCTGTAAGGTTCCGGAGGGTTCTGCAGGGTTCTGTAGGGGCCCGTAGAGTTCCGTAGTGGCTGGTAAAGTTCCGTAGGGCCCTGTGGGGTTCTGTATGGACCTGTAGCGTTCCGTAGGGGCCTGCAGGGTTCTGTAAGTGCCCGCAGGTGTCTGTAGGGTTCTTTAGGATTCCGTAGGCACCTGCAGTGTTCTGTAGGAGCCCATAGGGTTTTAGTGAGGTTCCGTTGTGTTGCTAAGGGTCTTGTAGAGTGCTGTCGGGTCCTGGAGTATTCTGTAGGGTTCCAGAGGGGCTCGTAAGGTTCCGTCAAAATCCGTAGGCTTCCCTAGGGGCCTGTGGAGCCCCGTAGATTTCCATAGCGACCTGTAGGGTTCTGTATATGCCCGCAGGGGTTGGTAGGAGCTTGTAGGGTGCCATAAGTTTCCAGAGGGTTGTGTAGGGTTCCGTAGGGGCCTGTGGTGTTTCCTAGGAGCCTGTAGAGTCTCGTACAGTTCCGTAAGGTACTGTAGGTTTCCATAAGCGCCCGCAGAGGTCTGAAGGGGCCCGTACTGTTCCGTAAGGATCCATAGGGCTCCGTAGAGCTTCGTAGGTTCCCTAGAAACCTGTAGAGTACCGCAGGAGCTAGTAGTGTTCTGTAGGGGCCCGTAAGGTTCCTTCCATAGGGGCTGGCAGTGTTCCGTAGGGTCCTCTAGGGTTGAGTAAGTGCCCGCAGGAGTCTGTAGGCATCCGTGGGATTCTGTAAGGTTCTGGAGGGTTCTGCAGGGTTCTGTAGGGGCCCGTAGAGTTCCGTAGTGGCTGGTAAAGTTCCCTAGGGCCCTGTACCGTTCCGTAACTGCCTGCAAGGGTCTTTAGGCTTCCGTAGGGGCTGGTAGGGTTCCATAAAGTTCCGCGGGTTCCTGCAGAATTCTGCAAGTGCCCGCAAGGGCCTGTAGGGGCGCACAGTGTTTCTGTCAGGTTCCGTAGAGTTCCGTAGGGGCCATATTTTACTGTAGTGGCTGGTAGTATTCCGTAGGGGTCTGTAGGGTTCCGTAGGCACCTGCAGTGTTCTGTAGGAGCCCATAGGGTTTTCGTGAGGTTCCGTTGTGTTGCTAAGGGTCTTGTAGAGTGCTGTCAGGTCCTGTAGTATTCTGTAGGGTTCCAGAGGGGCTGGTAGGGTTCCGTCAAAATCCGTAGGGTTCCCTAGAGGCCCGTAGAGTACCGCAGGAGCCAGTAGTGTTCTGTAGGGGCCCGTAAGGTTCCTTCCGTAGGGGCTGGCAGTGTTCCGTTGGGGCCTGTAGGTTTGTGTAAGTGCCCGCAGGAGTCTGTAGGAATTCGTGGGATTCTGTAAGGTTCCGGAGGGTTCTGCAGGGTTCTGTAGGGGCCCGTAGAGTTCCGTAGTGGCTGGTAAAGTTCCGTAGGGCCCTGTGGGGTTCTGTATGGACCTGTAGCGTTCCGTAGGGGCCTGCAGGGTTCTGTAAGTGCCCGCAGGTGTCTGTAGGGGTCTGTAGTGTTCCATAGGCACCTGCAGTGTTCTGTAGGAGCCCATAGGGTTTTAGTGAGGTTCCGTTGTGTTGCTAAGGGTCTTGTAGAGTGCTGTCGGGTCCTGGAGTATTCTGTAGGGTTCCAGAGGGGCTCGTAAGGTTCCGTTGAAATCTGTAGGGTTCCCTAGGGGCCCGTGGAGTCCCGTAGATTTCCGTAGGGGCCTGTAGGGTTGTGTAAGTGCCCGCAGGGGTTGGTAGGAGCTTGTAGGGTGCCATAAGTTTCCAGAGGGTTGTGTAGGGTTCCGTAGGGGCCTGTGGTGTTCCCTAGGGGCCTGTAGAGTCTCGTACAGTTCCGTAGGGTCCTGTAGTTTTCCATAAGCGCCCGCAGAGGTCTGAAGGGGCCCGTACTGTTCCGTAAGGATCCACAGGGCTCAGTAGAGCTTCGTAGGTTCCCTAGAGGCCTGTAGAGTACCGCAGGAGCCAGTAGTGTTCTGTAGGGGTCCGTAGGGTTCCTTCCATAGGGGCTGGCAGTGTTCCGTAGGGTCCTCTAGGGTTGAGTAAGTGCCCGCAGGAGTCTGTAGGAATCCGTGGGATTCTGTAAGGTTCCGGAGGGTTCTGCAGGGTTCTGTAGGGGCCCGTAGAGTTCCGTAGTGGCTGGTAAAGTTCCCTAGGGCCCTGTACCGTTCCGTAACTGCCTGCAAGGGTCTTTAGGCTTCCGTAGGGGCTGGTAGTGTTCCATAAAGTTCCGCGGGTTCCTGCAGAGTTCTGCAAGTGCCCGCAAGGGCCTGTAGGGGCGCACAGTGTTTCTGTCAGGTTCCGTAGAGTTCCGTAGGGGCCATATTTTACTGTAGTGGCTGGTAGTATTCCGTAGGGGCTCGTAGGGTTCCGTAGGCACCTGCAGTGTTCTGTAGGAGCCCATAGGGTTTTAGTGAGGTTCCGTTGTGTTGCTAAGGGTCTTGTAGAGTGCTGTCGGGTCCTGGAGTCTTCTGTAGGATTCCAGAGGGGCTGGTAGGGTTCCGTCAAAATCCGTAGGGTTCCCTTGGGGCCCGTGGAGTCCCGTAGATTTCCGTAGGGACCTGTAGGGTTGTGTAAGTACCCGCAGGGGTTGGTAGGAGCTTGTAGGGTGCCATAAGTTTCCAGAGGGTTGTGTAGGGTTCCGTAGGGGCCGGTGGTGTTCCCTAGGGGCCTGTAGAGTCTCGCACGGTTCCGTAGGGGCCTGTGGTGCTCCCTAGGGTCCTGTAGGTTTCCATAAGCGCCCGCAGAGGTCTGAAGGGGCCCATATTGTTTCGTAAGGATTCACAGGGCTCAGTAGAGCTTCGTAGGTTCCCTAGAGGCCTGTAGAGTACCGCAGGAGCCAGTAGTGTTCTGTAGGGGCCCGTAGGGTTCCTTCCATAGGGGCTGGCAGTGTTCCGTAGGGTCCGCTAGGGTTGAGTAAGTGCCCGCAGGAGTCTGTAGGAGTCTGTGGAATTCTGTAAGGTTCCGGAGGGTTCTGCAGGGTTCTGTAGGGGCCCCTAGAGTTCCATAGTGGCTGGTAAAGTTTCCTAGGGCCCTGTACCGTTCCGTAACTGCCTGCAAGGGTCTTTAGGCTTCCGTAGGGGCTGGTAGGGTTCCATAAAGTTCCGTGGGTTCCTGCAGAATTCTGCAAGTGCCCGCAAGGGACTGTAGGGGCCCACAGTGTTTCTGTCAGGTTCCGTAGAGTTCCGTAGGGGCCATAGGTTTCCGTAGCGGCTGGTAGTATTCCGTAGGGGTCTGTAGTGTTCCGTAGGCACCTGCAGTGTTCTGTAGGAGCCCATAGGGTTTTAGTGAGGTTCCGTTGTGTTGCTAAGGGTCTTGTAGAGTGCTGTCGGGTCCTGGAGTATTCTGTAGGGTTCCAGAGGAGCTCGTAGGGTTCTGTCGAAATCTGTAGGGTTCCCTAGGGGCCTGTGGACTCCCGTAGAATTCCGTAGGGGCCTGTAGGGTTGTGTAAGTACCCGCAGGGGTTGGTAGGAGCTTGTAGGGTGCCATAAGTTTCCAGAGGGTTGTGTAGGGTTCCGTAGGGGCCTGTGGTGTTCCCTAGGGGCCTGTAGAGTCTCGTACGGTTCCGTAGGGGCCTGTGGTGTTCCCTAGGGGCCTGTAGAGTCTCGTACAGTTCCGTAGGGTCCTGTAGGTTTCCATAAGCGCCCGCAGAGGTCTGAAGGGGCCCGTACTGGTCCGTAAGGATCCATAGGGCTCCGTAGAGCTTCGTAGGTTCCCTAGAGGCCTGTAGAGTACCGCAGGAGCCAGTAGTGTTCTGTAGGGGCCCGTAAGGTTCCTTCCGTAGGGGCTGGCAGTGTTCCGTAGGGTCCTCTAGGGTTGAGTAAGTGCCCGCAGGAGTCTGTAGGAATCCGTGGGATTCTGTAAGGTTCTGGAGGGTTCTGGAGGGTTCTGTAGGGGCCCGTAGAGTTCCGTAGTGGCTGGTAAAGTTCCGTAGGGCCCTGTACCGTTCCGTAACTGCATGCAAGGGTCTTTAGGCTTCCGTAGGGGCTGGTAGGGTTCCATAAAGTTCCGCGGGTTCCTGCAGAGTTCTGCAAGTGCCCGCAAGGGCCTGTAGGGGCGCACAGTGTTTCTGTCAGGTTCCGTAGAGTTCCGTAGGGGCCATATTTTACTGTAGTGGCTGGTAGTATTCCGTAGGGGTCTGTAGTGTTCCATAGGCACCTGCAGTGTTCTGTAGGAGCCCATAGGGTTTTAGTGAGGTTCCGTTGTGTTGCTAAGGGTCTTGTAGAGTGCTGTCGGGTCCTGGAGTATTCTGTAGGGTTCCAGAGGAGCTAGTAGGGTTCCGTCGAAATCTGTAGGGTTCCCTAGGGGCCCGTGGACTCCCGTAGATTTCCGTAGGGGCCTGTAGGGTTGTGTAAGTACCCGCAGGGGTTGGTAGGAGCTTGTAGGGTGCCATAAGTTTCCAGAGGGTTGTGTAGGGTTCCGTAGGGGCCGGTGGTGTTCCCTAGGGGCCTGTAGAGTCTCGTACAGTTCTGTAGGGTCCTGTAGGTTTCCATAAGCGCCCGCAGAGGTCTGAAGGGGCCCATACTGTTCTGTAAGGATCCATAGGGCTCAGTAGAGCTTCGTAGGTTCCCTAGAGGCCTGTAGAGTACCGCAGGAGCCAGTAGTGTTCTGTAGGGGTTCGTAAGGTTCCTTCCGTAGGGGCTGGCAGTGTTCCGTAGGGGCCTGTAGGGTTGTGTAAGTGCCCGCAGGAGTCTGTAGGAGTCTGTGGGATTCTGTAAGGTTCCGGAGGGTTCTGCAGGGTTCCGTAGGGGCCCGTAGAGTTCCGTAGTGGCTGGTAAAGTTCCGTAGGGCCCTGTGGGGTTCTGTATGGACTTGTAGCGTTCCGTAGGGGCCTGCAGGGTTCTGTAAGTGCCCGCAGGTGTCTGTAGGGTTCCGTAGGGGTCTGTAGGGTTCCATAGGCACCTGCAGTGTTCTGTAGGAGCCCATAGGGTTTTAGTGAGGTTCCGTTGTGTTGCTAAGGGTCTTGTAGAGTGCTGTCGGGTCCTGGAGTATTCTGTAGGGTTCCAGAGGGGCTCGTAAGGTTCCGTCGAAATCCGTAGGCTTCCCTAGGGGCCCGTGGAGTCCCGTAGATTTCCGTAAGGACCTGTAGGGTTGTGTAAGTGCCCGCAGGGTTTGGTAGGATCTTGTAGGGTGCCATATGTTTCCGGAGGTTTGTGTAGGGTTCCGTAGAGGCCTGTGGTGTTCCCTAGGGGCCTGTAGAGTCTCGTACAGTTCCGTAAGGTCCTGTAGGTTTCCGTAAGCACCCGCAGAGGTCTGAAGGGGCTCGTACTGTTCCGTAAGGATCCATAGGGCTCCGTAGAGCTTCGTAGGTTCCCTAGAAGTCCGTAGAGTACCGCAGGAGCCAGTAGTGTTCTGTAGGGGCCCGTAAGGTTCCTTCCGTAGGGGCTGGCAGTGTTCCGTAGGGGCCTGTAGGTTTGTGTAAGTGCCCGCAGGAGTCTGTAGGAGTCTGTGGGATTCTGTAAGGTTCCGGAGGGTTCTGCAGGGTTCCGTAGGGGCCCGTAGAGTTCCGTAGTGGCTGGTAAAGTTCCGTAGGGCCCTGTGGGGTTCTGTATGGACCTGTAGCGTTCCGTAGGGGCCTGCAGGGTTCTGTAAGTGCCCGCAGGTGACTGTAGGGTTCTGTAGGATTCCGTAGGCGCCTGCAGTGTTCTGTAGGTGCCCATAGGGTTTTAGTGAGGTTCCGTTGTGTTGCTAAGGGTCTTGTAGAGTGCTGTCAGTTCCTGGAGTATTCTGTAGGGTTCCAGAGGGGCTCGTAAGGTTCCGTCGAAATCCGTAGGCTTCCCTAGGGGCCCGTGGAGTCCCGTAGATTTCCGTAGGGACCTGTAGGGTTCTGTAAGTGCCCGCAGGGGTTGGTAGGATCTTGTAGGGTGCCATAAGTTTCCAGAGGGTTGTGTAGGGTTCCGTAGGGGCCTGTGGTGTTTCCTAGGGGCCTGTAGAGTCTCGTACAGTTCCGTAGGGTCCTGTAGGTTTCCATAAGCGCCCGCAGAGGTCTGAAGGGGCCCATACTGTTTCGTAAGGATCCACAGGGCTCAGTAGAGCTTCGTAGGTTCCCTAGAGGCCTGTAGAGTACCGCAGGAGCCAGTAGTGTTCTCTAGGGGCCCGTAGGGTTCCTTCCATAGGGGCTGGCAGTGTTCCGTAGGGTCCGCTAGGGTTGAGTAAGTGCCCGCAGGAGTCTGTAGGAGTCTGTGGGATTCTGTAAGGTTCCGGAGGGTTCTGCAGGGTTCTGTAGGGGCCCGTAGAGTTCCATAGTGGCTGGTAAAGTTTCCTAGGGCCCTGTACCGTTCTGTAACTGCCTGCAAGGGTCTTTAGGCTTCCGTAGGGGCTGGTAGGGTTCCATAAAGTTCCGTGGGTTCCTGCAGAATTCTGCAAGTGCCCGCAAGGGCCTGTAGGGGCGCACAGTGTTTCTGTCAGGTTCCGTAGAGTTCCGTAGGGGCCATAGGTTTCCGTAGCGGCTGGTAGTATTCCGTAGGGGTCTGTAGTGTTCCGTAGGCACCTGCAGTGTTCTGTAGGAGCCCATAGGGTTTTAGTGAGGTTCCGTTGTGTCGCTAAGGGTCTTGTAGAGTGCTGTCGGGTCCTGGAGTATTCTGTAGGGTTCCAGAGGAGCTCGTAGGGTTCCGTCGAAATCTGTAGGGTTCCCTAGGGGCCCGTGGAGTCCCGTAGAATTCTGTAGGGGCCTGTAGGGTTGTGTAAGTACCCGCAGGGGTTGGTAGGAGCTTGTAGGGTGCCATAAGTTTCCAGAGGGTTGTGTAGGGTTCCGTAGAGGCCTGTGGTGTTCCCTAGGGGCCTGTAGAGTCTCGTACGGTTCCGTAGGGGCCTGTGGTGTTCCCTAGGGGCCTGTAGAGTCTCGTACAGTTCCGTAGGGTCCTGTAGGTTTCCATAAGCGCCCGCAGAGGTCTCAAGGGGCCCGTACTGTTCTGTAAGGATCCACAGGGCTCCGTAGAGCTTCGTAGGTTCCCTAGAGGCCTGTAGAGTACCGCAGGAGCCAGTAGTGTTCTGTAGGGGCCCGTAAGGTTCCTTCCGTAGGGGCTGGCAGTGTTCCGTAGGGTCCTCTAGGGTTGAGTAAGTGCCCGCAGGAGTCTGTAGGAATCCGTGGGATTCTGTAAGGTTCTGGAGGGTTCAGCAGGGTTCCGTAGGGGCCCCTAGAGTTCCGTAGTGGCTGGTAAAGTTCCGTAGGGCCCTGTACCATTCGTAACTGCCTGCAAGGGTCTTTAGGCTTCCGTAGGGGCTGGTAGGGTTCCATAAATTTCCGCGGGTTCCTGCAGAGTTCTGCAAGTGCCCGCAAGGGCCTGTAGGGGCGCACAGTGTTTCTGTCAGGTTCCGTAGAGTTCCGTAGGGGCCATATTTTACTGTAGTGGCTGGTAGTATTCCGTAGGGGCTCGTAGGGTTCCGTAGGCACCTGCAGTGTTCTGTAGGAGCCCATAGGGTTTTAGTGAGGTTCCGTTGTGTTGCTAAGGGTCTTGTAGAGTGCTGTCGGGTCCTGGAGTATTCTGTAGGATTCCAGAGGGGCTGGTAGGGTTCCGTCAAAATCCGTAGGGTTCCCTTGGGGCCCATAGAGTCCCGTAGATTTCCGTAGGGACCTGTAGGGTTCTGTATATGCCCGCAGGGTTTGGTAGGAGCTTGTAGGGTGCCATAAGTTTCCAGAGGGTTGTGTAGGGTTCCGTAGGGGCCTGTGGTGTTCCCTAGGGGCCTATAGAGTCTCGTACGGTTCCGTAGGGGCCTGTGGTGTTCCCTAGGGGCCTGTAGAGTCTCGTACAGTTCCGTAGGGTCCTGTAGGTTTCCATAAGCGCCCGCAGAGGTCTCAAGGGGCCCGTACTGTTCCGTAAGGATCCATAGGGCTCCGTAGAGCTTCGTAGGTTCCCTAGAGGCCTGTAGAGTACCGCAGGAGCCAGTAGTGTTCTGTAGGGGCCCGTAAGGTTCCTTCCATAGGGGCTGGCAGTGTTCCGTAGGGGCCTGTAGGTTTGTGTAAGTGCCCGCAGGAGTCTGTAGGAATTCGTGGGATTCTGTAAGGTTCCGGAGGGTTCTGCAGGGTTCTGTAGGGGCCCGTAGAGTTCCGTAGTGGCTGGTAAAGTTCCGTAGGGCCCTGTGGGGTTCTGTATGGACCTGTAGGGTTCCGTAGGGGCCTGCAGGGTTCTGTAAGTGCCCGCAGGTGTCTGTAGGGTTCCGTAGGATTCCGTAGGCGCCTGCAGTGTTCTGTAGGAGCCCATAGGGTTTTAGTGAGGTTCCGTTGTGTTGCTAAGGGTCTTGTAGAGTGCTGTCGGGTCCTGGAGTATTCTGTAGGGTTCCAGAGGAGCTCGTAGGGTTCTGTCGAAATCTGTAGGGTTCCCTAGGGGCCCGTGGACTCCCGTAGATTTCCGTAGGGGCCTGTAGGGTTGTGTAAGTACCCGCAGGGGTTGGTAGGAGCTTGTAGGGTGCCATAAGTTTCCAGAGGGTTGTGTAGGGTTCCGTAGGGGCCTGTGGTGTTCCCTAGGGGCCTGTAGAGTCTCGTACGGTTCCGTAGGGGCCTGTGGTGTTCCCTAGGGGCCTGTAGAGTCTCGTACAGTTCCGTAGGGTCCTGTAGGTTTCCATAAGCGCCCGCAGAGGTCTGAAGGGGCCCGTACTGTTCCGTAAGGATCCATAGGGCTCCGTAGAGCTTCGTAGGTTCCCTAGAGGCCTGTAGAGTACCGCAGGAGCCAGTAGTGTTCTGTAGGGGCCCGTAAGGTTCCTTCCGTAGGGGCTGGCAGTGTTCCGTAGGGTCCTCTAGGGTTGAGTAAGTGCCCGCAGGAGTCTGTAGGAATCCGTGGGATTCTGTAAGGTTCTGGAGGGTTCTGGAGGGTTCTGTAGGGGCCCGTAGAGTTCCGTAGTGGCTGGTAAAGTTTCCTAGGGCCCTGTACCGTTCCGTAACTGCATGCAAGGGTCTTTAGGCTTCCGTAGGGGCTGGTAGGGTTCCATAAAGTTCCGTGGGTTCCTGCAGAGTTCTGCAAGTGCCCGCAAGGGCCTGTAGGGGCGCACAGTGTTTCTGTCAGGTTCCGTAGAGTTCCGTAGGGGCCATATTTTACTGTAGTGGCTGGTAGTATTCCGTAGGGGTCTGTAGTGTTCCATAGGCACCTGCAGTGTTCTGTAGGAGCCCATAGGGTTTTAGTGAGGTTCCGTTGTGTTGCTAAGGGTCTTGTAGAGTGCTGTCGGGTCCTGGAGTATTCTGTAGGGTTCCAGAGGAGCTCGTAGGGTTCCGTCGAAATCCGTAGGGTTCCCTAGGGGCCCGTGGAGTCCCGTAGATTTCCGTAGGGACCTGTAGGGTTCTGTAAGTGCCCGCAGGGGTTGGTAGGATCTTGTAGGGTGCCATAAGTTTCCAGAGGGTTGTGTAGGGTTCCGTAGGGGCCTGTGGTGTTCCCTAGGGGCCTGTAGAGTCTCGTACGGTTCCGTAGGGGCCTGTGGTGTTCCCTAGGGGCCTGTAGAGTCTCGTACAGTTCCGTAGGGTCCTGTAGGTTTCCATAAGCACCCGCAGAGGTCTCAAGGGGCCCGTACTGTTCTGTAAGGATCCACAGGGCTCCGTAGAGCTTCGTAGGTTTCCTAGAGGCCTGTAGAGTACCGCAGGAGCCAGTAGTGTTCTGTAGGGGCCCGTAAGGTTCCTTCCGTAGGGGCTGGCAGTGTTCCGTAGGGTCCTCTAGGGTTGAGTAAGTGCCCGCAGGAGTCTGTAGGAATCCGTGGGATTCTGTAAGGTTCTGGAGGGTTCAGCAGGGTTCCGTAGGGGCCCCTAGAGTTCCGTAGTGGCTGGTAAAGTTCCGTAGGGCCCTGTACCATTCGTAACTGCCTGCAAGGGTCTTTAGGCTTCCGTAGGGGCTGGTAGGGTTCCATAAAGTTCCGCGGGTTCCTGCAGAGTTCTGCAAGTGCCCGCAAGGGCCTGTAGGGGCGCACAGTGTTTCTGTCAGGTTCCGTAGAGTTCCGTAGGGGCCATATTTTACTGTAGTGGCTGGTAGTATTCCGTAGGGGCTCGTAGGGTTCCATAGGCACCTGCAGTGTTCTGTAGGAGCCCATAGGGTTTTAGTGAGGTTCCGTTGTGTTGCTAAGGGTCTTGTAGAGTGCTGTCGGGTCCTGGAGTATTCTGTAGGGTTCCAGAGGGGCTGGTAGGGTTCCGTCAAAATCCGTAGGGTTCCCTTGGGGCCCATAGAGTCCCGTAGATTTCCGTAGGGGCCTGTAGGGTTGTGTAAGTACCCGCAGGGGTTGGTAGGAGCTTGTAGGGTGCCATAAGTTTCCAGAGGGTTGTGTAGGGTTCCGTAGGGGCCTGTGGTGTTCCCTAGGGGCCTGTAGAGTCTCGCACGGTTCCGTAGGGGCCTGTGGTGCTCCCTAGGGTCCTGTAGGTTTCCATAAGCGCCCGCAGAGGTCTGAAGGGGCCCATATTGTTTCGTAAGGATTCACAGGGCTCAGTAGAGCTTCGTAGGTTCCCTAGAGGCCTGTAGAGTACCGCAGGAGCCAGTAGTGTTCTGTAGGGGCCCGTAGGGTTCCTTCCATAGGGGCTGGCAGTGTTCCGTAGGGTCCGCTAGGGTTGAGTAAGTGCCCGCAGGAGTCTGTAGGAGTCTGTGGGATTCTGTAAGGTTCCGGAGGGTTCTGCAGGGTTCTGTAGGGGCCCCTAGAGTTCCATAGTGGCTGGTAAAGTTTCCTAGGGCCCTGTACCGTTCCGTAACTGCCTGCAAGGGTCTTTAGGCTTCCGTAGGGGCTGGTAGGGTTCCATAAAGTTCCGTGGGTTCCTGCAGAATTCTGCAAGTGCCCGCAAGGGACTGTAGGGGCCCACAGTGTTTCTGTCAGGTTCCGTAGAGTTCCGTAGGGGCCATAGGTTTCCGTAGCGGCTGGTAGTATTCCGTAGGGGTCTGTAGTGTTCCGTAGGCACCTGCAGTGTTCTATAGGAGCCCATAGGGTTTTAGTGAGGTTCCGTTGTGTTGCTAAGGGTCTTGTAGAGTGCTGTCGGGTCCTGGAGTATTCTGTAGGGTTCCAGAGGAGCTCGTAGGGTTCTGTCGAAATCTGTAGGGTTCCCTAGGGGCCCGTGGACTCCCGTAGATTTCCGTAGGGGCCTGTAGGGTTGTGTAAGTACCCGCAGGGGTTGGTAGGAGCTTGTAGGGTGCCATAAGTTTCCAGAGGGTTGTGTAGGGTTCCGTAGGGGCCTGTGGTGTTCCCTAGGGGCCTGTAGAGTCTCGTACGGTTCCGTAGGGGCCTGTGGTGTTCCCTAGGGGCCTGTAGAGTCTCGTACAGTTCCGTAGGGTCCTGTAGGTTTCCATAAGCGCCCGCAGAGGTCTGAAGGGGCCCGTACTGTTCCGTAAGGATCCATAGGGCTCCGTAGAGCTTCGTAGGTTCCCTAGAGGCCTGTAGAGTACCGCAGGAGCCAGTAGTGTTCTGTAGGGGCCCGTAAGGTTCCTTCCGTAGGGGCTGGCAGTGTTCCGTAGGGTCCTCTAGGGTTGAGTAAGTGCCCGCAGGAGTCTGTAGGAATCCGTGGGATTCTGTAAGGTTCTGGAGGGTTCTGGAGGGTTCTGTAGGGGCCCGTAGAGTTCCGTAGTGGCTGGTAAAGTTTCCTAGGGCCCTGTACCGTTCCGTAACTGCATGCAAGGGTCTTTAGGCTTCCGTAGGGGCTGGTAGGGTTCCATAAAGTTCCGCGGGTTCCTGCAGAGTTCTGCAAGTGCCCGCAAGGGCCTGTAGGGGCGCACAGTGTTTCTGTCAGGTTCCGTAGAGTTCCGTAGGGGCCATATTTTACTGTAGTGGCTGGTAGTATTCCGTAGGGGTCTGTAGTGTTCCATAGGCACCTGCAGTGTTCTGTAGGAGCCCATAGGGTTTTAGTGAGGTTCCGTTGTGTTGCTAAGGGTCTTGTAGAGTGCTGTCGGGTCCTGGAGTATTCTGTAGGGTTCCAGAGGAGCTAGTAGGGTTCCGTCGAAATCTGTAGGGTTCCCTAGGGGCCCGTGGACTCCCGTAGATTTCCGTAGGGGCCTGTAGGGTTGTGTAAGTACCCGCAGGGGTTGGTAGGAGCTTGTAGGGTGCCATAAGTTTCCAGAGGGTTGTGTAGGGTTCCGTAGGGGCCGGTGGTGTTCCCTAGGGGCCTGTAGAGTCTCGTACAGTTCTGTAGGGTCCTGTAGGTTTCCATAAGCGCCCGCAGAGGTCTGAAGGGGCCCATACTGTTCTGTAAGGATCCATAGGGCTCCGTAGAGCTTCGTAGGTTCCCTAGAGGCCTGTAGAGTACCGCAGGAGCCAGTAGTGTTCTGTAGGGGTTCGTAAGGTTCCTTCCGTAGGGGCTGGCAGTGTTCCGTAGGGGCCTGTAGGGTTGTGTAAGTGCCCGCAGGAGTCTGTAGGAGTCTGTGGGATTCTGTAAGGTTCCGGAGGGTTCTGCAGGGTTCCGTAGGGGCCCGTAGAGTTCCGTAGTGGCTGGTAAAGTTCCGTAGGGCCCTGTGGGGTTCTGTATGGACTTGTAGCGTTCCGTAGGGGCCTGCAGGGTTCTGTAAGTGCCCGCAGGTGTCTGTAGGGTTCCGTAGGGGTCTGTAGGGTTCCATAGGCACCTGCAGTGTTCTGTAGGAGCCCATAGGGTTTTAGTGAGGTTCCGTTGTGTCGCTAAGGGTCTTGTAGAGTGCTGTCGGGTCCTGGAGTATTCTGTAGGGTTCCAGAGGGGCTCGTAAGGTTCCGTCGAAATCCGTAGGCTTCCCTAGGGGCCCGTGGAGTCATGTAGATTTCCGTAAGGACCTGTAGGGTTGTGTAAGTGCCCGCAGGGTTTGGTAGGATCTTGTAGGGTGCCATAAGTTTCCGGAGGGTTGTGTAGGGTTCCGTAGAGGCCTGTGGTGTTCCCTAGGGGCCTGTAGAGTCTCGTACAGTTCCGTAAGGTCCTGTAGGTTTCCGTAAGCACCCGCAGAGGTCTGAAGGGGCTCGTACTGTTCCGTAAGGATCCATAGGGCTCCGTAGAGCTTCGTAGGTTCCCTAGAAGTCCGTAGAGTACCGCAGGAGCCAGTAGTGTTCTGTAGGGGCCCGTAAGGTTCCTTCCGTAGGGGCTGGCAGTGTTCCGTAGGGGCCTGTAGGGTTGTGTAAGTGCCCGCAGGAGTCTGTAGGAGTCTGTGGGATTCTGTAAGGTTCCGGAGGGTTCTGCAGGGTTCCGTAGGGGCCCGTAGAGTTCCGTAGTGGCTGGTAAAGTTCTGTAGGGCCCTGTGGGGTTCTGTATGGACCTGTAGCGTTCCGTAGGGGCCTGCAGGGTTCTGTAAGTGCCCGCAGGTGACTGTAGGGTTCTGTAGGATTCCGTAGGCGCCTGCAGTGTTCTGTAGGTGTCCATAGGGTTTTCGTGAGGTTCCGTTGTGTTGCTAAGGGTCTTGTAGAGTGCTGTCAGTTCCTGGAGTATTCTGTAGGGTTCCAGAGGGGCTCGTAAGGTTCCGTCGAAATCCGTAGGCTTCCCTAGGGGCCCGTGGAGTCCCGTAGATTTCCGTAGGGACCTGTAGGGTTCTGTAAGTGCCCGCAGGGGTTGGTAGGAGCTTGTAGGGTGCCATAAGTTTCCAGAGAGTTGTGTAGGGTTCCGTAGGGGCCTGTGGTGTTTCCTAGGGGCCTGTAGAGTCTCGTACAGTTCCGTAGGGTCCTGTAGGTTTCCATAAGCGCCCGCAGAGGTCTGAAGGGGCCCATACTGTTTCGTAAGGATCCACAGGGCTCAGTAGAGCTTCGTAGGTTCCCTAGAGGCCTGTAGAGTACCGCAGGAGCCAGTAGTGTTCTCTAGGGGCCCGTAGGGTTCCTTCCATAGGGGCTGGCAGTGTTCCGTAGGGTCCGCTAGGGTTGAGTAAGTGCCCGCAGGAGTCTGTAGGAGTCTGTGGGTTTCTGTAAGGTTCCGGAGGGTTCTGCAGGGTTCTGTAGGGGCCCCTAGAGTTCCATAGTGGCTGGTAAAGTTTCCTAGGGCCCTGTACCGTTCTGTAACTGCCTGCAAGGGTCTTTAGGCTTCCGTAGGGGCTGGTAGGGTTCCATAAAGTTCCGTGGGTTCCTGCAGAATTCTGCAAGTGCCCGCAAGGGCCTGTAGGGGCGCACAGTGTTTCTGTCAGGTTCCATAGAGTTCCGTAGGGGCCATAGGTTTCCGTAGCGGCTGGTAGTATTCCGTAGGGGTCTGTAGTGTTCCGTAGGCACCTGCAGTGTTCTGTAGGAGCCCATAGGGTTTTAGTGAGGTTCCGTTGTGTCGCTAAGGGTCTTGTAGAGTGCTGTCGGGTCCTGGAGTATTCTGTAGGGTTCCAGAGGAGCTCGTAGGGTTCCGTCGAAATCTGTAGGGTTCCCTAGGGGCCCGTGGAGTCCCGTAGATTTCCGTAGGGGCCTGTAGGGTTGTGTAAGTGCCCGCAGGGGTTGGTAGGAGCTTGTAGGGTGCCATATGTTTCCGGAGGGTTGTGTAGGGTTCCGTAGGGGCCTGTGGTGTTCCCTAGGGGCCTGTAGAGTCTCGTACGGTTCCGTAGGGGCCTGTGGTGTTCCCTAGGGGCCTGTAGAGTCTCGTACAGTTCCGTAGGGTCCTGTAGGTTTCCATAAGCACCCGCAGAGGTCTCAAGGGGCCCGTACTGTTCTGTAAGGATCCACAGGGCTCCGTAGAGCTTCGTAGGTTTCCTAGAGGCCTGTAGAGTACCGCAGGAGCCAGTAGTGTTCTGTAGGGGCCCGTAAGGTTCCTTCCGTAGGGGCTGGCAGTGTTCCGTAGGGTCCTCTAGGGTTGAGTAAGTGCCCGCAGGAGTCTGTAGGAATCCGTGGGATTCTGTAAGGTTCTGGAGGGTTCAGCAGGGTTCCGTAGGGGCCCCTAGAGTTCCGTAGTGGCTGGTAAAGTTCCGTAGGGCCCTGTACCATTCGTAACTGCCTGCAAGGGTCTTTAGGCTTCCGTAGGGGCTGGTAGGGTTCCATAAAGTTCCGCAGGTTCCTGCAGAGTTCTGCAAGTGCCCGCAAGGGCCTGTAGGGGCGCACAGTGTTTCTGTCAGGTTCCGTAGAGTTCCGTAGGGGCCATATTTTACTGTAGTGGCTGGTAGTATTCCGTAGGGGCTCGTAGGGTTCCATAGGCACCTGCAGTGTTCTGTAGGAGCCCATAGGGTTTTAGTGAGGTTCCGTTGTGTTGCTAAGGGTCTTGTAGAGTGCTGTCGGGTCCTGGAGTATTCTGTAGGGTTCCAGAGGGGCTGGTAGGGTTCCGTCAAAATCCGTAGGGTTCCCTTGGGGCCCATAGAGTCCCGTAGATTTCCGTAGGGGCCTGTAGGGTTGTGTAAGTACCCGCAGGGGTTGGTAGGAGCTTGTAGGGTGCCATAAGTTTCCAGAGGGTTGTGTAGGGTTCCGTAGGGGCCTGTGGTGTTCCCTAGGGGCCTGTAGAGTCTCGCACGGTTCCGTAGGGGCCTGTGGTGCTCCCTAGGGTCCTGTAGGTTTCCATAAGCGCCCGCAGAGGTCTGAAGGGGCCCATATTGTTTCGTAAGGATTCACAGGGCTCAGTAGAGCTTCGTAGGTTCCCTAGAGGCCTGTAGAGTACCGCAGGAGCCAGTAGTGTTCTGTAGGGGCCCGTAGGGTTCCTTCCATAGGGGCTGGCAGTGTTCCGTAGGGTCCGCTAGGGTTGAGTAAGTGCCCGCAGGAGTCTGTAGGAGTCTGTGGCATTCTGTAAGGTTCCGGAGGGTTCTGCAGGGTTCTGTAGGGGCCCCTAGAGTTCCATAGTGGCTGGTAAAGTTTCCTAGGGCCCTGTACCGTTCCGTAACTGCCTGCAAGGGTCTTTAGGCTTCCGTAGGGGCTGGTAGGGTTCCATAAAGTTCCGTGGGTTCCTGCAGAATTCTGCAAGTGCCCGCAAGGGACTGTAGGGGCCCACAGTGTTTCTGTCAGGTTCCGTAGAGTTCCGTAGGGGCCATAGGTTTCCGTAGCGGCTGGTAGTATTCCGTAGGGGTCTGTAGTGTTCCGTAGGCACCTGCAGTGTTCTATAGGAGCCCATAGGGTTTTAGTGAGGTTCCGTTGTGTTGCTAAGGGTCTTGTAGAGTGCTGTCGGGTCCTGGAGTATTCTGTAGGGTTCCAGAGGAGCTCGTAGGGTTCTGTCGAAATCTGTAGGGTTCCCTAGGGGCCCGTGGACTCCCGTAGATTTCCGTAGGGGCCTGTAGGGTTGTGTAAGTACCCGCAGGGGTTGGTAGGAGCTTGTAGGGTGCCATAAGTTTCCAGAGGGTTGTGTAGGGTTCCGTAGGGGCCTGTGGTGTTCCCTAGGGGCCTGTAGAGTCTCGTACGGTTCCGTAGGGGCCTGTGGTGTTCCCTAGGGGCCTGTAGAGTCTCGTACAGTTCCGTAGGGTCCTGTAGGTTTCCATAAGCGCCCGCAGAGGTCTGAAGGGGCCCGTACTGTTCCGTAAGGATCCATAGGGCTCCGTAGAGCTTCGTAGGTTCCCTAGAGGCCTGTAGAGTACCGCAGGAGCCAGTAGTGTTCTGTAGGGGCCCGTAAGGTTCCTTCCGTAGGGGCTGGCAGTGTTCCGTAGGGTCCTCTAGGGTTGAGTAAGTGCCCGCAGGAGTCTGTAGGAATCCGTGGGATTCTGTAAGGTTCTGGAGGGTTCTGGAGGGTTCTGTAGGGGCCCGTAGAGTTCCGTAGTGGCTGGTAAAGTTTCCTAGGGCCCTGTACCGTTCCGTAACTGCATGCAAGGGTCTTTAGGCTTCCGTAGGGGCTGGTAGGGTTCCATAAAGTTCCGCGGGTTCCTGCAGAGTTCTGCAAGTGCCCGCAAGGGCCTGTAGGGGCGCACAGTGTTTCTGTCAGGTTCCGTAGAGTTCCGTAGGGGCCATATTTTACTGTAGTGGCTGGTAGTATTCCGTAGGGGCTCGTAGGGTTCCATAGGCACCTGCAGTGTTCTGTAGGAGCCCATAGGGTTTTAGTGAGGTTCCGTTGTGTTGCTAAGGGTCTTGTAGAGTGCTGTCGGGTCCTGGAGTATTCTGTAGGGTTCCAGAGGGGCTGGTAGGGTTCCGTCAAAATCCGTAGGGTTCCCTTGGGGCCCATAGAGTCCCGTAGATTTCCGTAGGGGCCTGTAGGGTTGTGTAAGTACCCGCAGGGGTTGGTAGGAGCTTGTAGGGTGCCATAAGTTTCCAGAGGGTTGTGTAGGGTTCCGTAGGGGCCTGTGGTGTTCCCTAGGGGCCTGTAGAGTCTCGCACGGTTCCGTAGGGGCCTGTGGTGCTCCCTAGGGTCCTGTAGGTTTCCATAAGCGCCCGCAGAGGTCTGAAGGGGCCCATATTGTTTCGTAAGGATTCACAGGGCTCAGTAGAGCTTCGTAGGTTCCCTAGAGGCCTGTAGAGTACCGCAGGAGCCAGTAGTGTTCTGTAGGGGCCCGTAGGGTTCCTTCCATAGGGGCTGGCAGTGTTCCGTAGGGTCCGCTAGGGTTGAGTAAGTGCCCGCAGGAGTCTGTAGGAGTCTGTGGCATTCTGTAAGGTTCCGGAGGGTTCTGCAGGGTTCTGTAGGGGCCCCTAGAGTTCCATAGTGGCTGGTAAAGTTTCCTAGGGCCCTGTACCGTTCCGTAACTGCCTGCAAGGGTCTTTAGGCTTCCGTAGGGGCTGGTAGGGTTCCATAAAGTTCCGTGGGTTCCTGCAGAATTCTGCAAGTGCCCGCAAGGGACTGTAGGGGCCCACAGTGTTTCTGTCAGGTTCCGTAGAGTTCCGTAGGGGCCATAGGTTTCCGTAGCGGCTGGTAGTATTCCGTAGGGGTCTGTAGTGTTCCGTAGGCACCTGCAGTGTTCTATAGGAGCCCATAGGGTTTTAGTGAGGTTCCGTTGTGTTGCTAAGGGTCTTGTAGAGTGCTGTCGGGTCCTGGAGTATTCTGTAGGGTTCCAGAGGAGCTCGTAGGGTTCTGTCGAAATCTGTAGGGTTCCCTAGGGGCCCGTGGACTCCCGTAGATTTCCGTAGGGGCCTGTAGGGTTGTGTAAGTACCCGCAGGGGTTGGTAGGAGCTTGTAGGGTGCCATAAGTTTCCAGAGGGTTGTGTAGGGTTCCGTAGGGGCCTGTGGTGTTCCCTAGGGGCCTGTAGAGTCTCGTACGGTTCCGTAGGGGCCTGTGGTGTTCCCTAGGGGCCTGTAGAGTCTCGTACAGTTCCGTAGGGTCCTGTAGGTTTCCATAAGCGCCCGCAGAGGTCTGAAGGGGCCCGTACTGTTCCGTAAGGATCCATAGGGCTCCGTAGAGCTTCGTAGGTTCCCTAGAGGCCTGTAGAGTACCGCAGGAGCCAGTAGTGTTCTGTAGGGGCCCGTAAGGTTCCTTCCGTAGGGGCTGGCAGTGTTCCGTAGGGTCCTCTAGGGTTGAGTAAGTGCCCGCAGGAGTCTGTAGGAATCCGTGGGATTCTGTAAGGTTCTGGAGGGTTCTGGAGGGTTCTGTAGGGGCCCGTAGAGTTCCGTAGTGGCTGGTAAAGTTTCCTAGGGCCCTGTACCGTTCCGTAACTGCATGCAAGGGTCTTTAGGCTTCCGTAGGGGCTGGTAGGGTTCCATAAAGTTCCGCGGGTTCCTGCAGAGTTCTGCAAGTGCCCGCAAGGGCCTGTAGGGGCGCACAGTGTTTCTGTCAGGTTCCGTAGAGTTCCGTAGGGGCCATATTTTACTGTAGTGGCTGGTAGTATTCCGTAGGGGTCTGTAGTGTTCCATAGGCACCTGCAGTGTTCTGTAGGAGCCCATAGGGTTTTAGTGAGGTTCCGTTGTGTTGCTAAGGGTCTTGTAGAGTGCTGTCGGGTCCTGGAGTATTCTGTAGGGTTCCAGAGGAGCTAGTAGGGTTCCGTCGAAATCTGTAGGGTTCCCTAGGGGCCCGTGGACTCCCGTAGATTTCCGTAGGGGCCTGTAGGGTTGTGTAAGTACCCGCAGGGGTTGGTAGGAGCTTGTAGGGTGCCATAAGTTTCCAGAGGGTTGTGTAGGGTTCCGTAGGGGCCGGTGGTGTTCCCTAGGGGCCTGTAGAGTCTCGTACAGTTCTGTAGGGTCCTGTAGGTTTCCATAAGCGCCCGCAGAGGTCTGAAGGGGCCCATACTGTTCTGTAAGGATCCATAGGGCTCCGTAGAGCTTCGTAGGTTCCCTAGAGGCCTGTAGAGTACCGCAGGAGCCAGTAGTGTTCTGTAGGGGTTCGTAAGGTTCCTTCCGTAGGGGCTGGCAGTGTTCCGTAGGGGCCTGTAGGGTTGTGTAAGTGCCCGCAGGAGTCTGTAGGAGTCTGTGGGATTCTGTAAGGTTCCGGAGGGTTCTGCAGGGTTCCGTAGGGGCCCGTAGAGTTCCGTAGTGGCTGGTAAAGTTCCGTAGGGCCCTGTGGGGTTCTGTATGGACTTGTAGCGTTCCGTAGGGGCCTGCAGGGTTCTGTAAGTGCCCGCAGGTGTCTGTAGGGTTCCGTAGGGGTCTGTAGGGTTCCATAGGCACCTGCAGTGTTCTGTAGGAGCCCATAGGGTTTTAGTGAGGTTCCGTTGTGTCGCTAAGGGTCTTGTAGAGTGCTGTCGGGTCCTGGAGTATTCTGTAGGGTTCCAGAGGGGCTCGTAAGGTTCCGTCGAAATCCGTAGGCTTCCCTAGGGGCCCGTGGAGTCATGTAGATTTCCGTAAGGACCTGTAGGGTTGTGTAAGTGCCCGCAGGGTTTGGTAGGATCTTGTAGGGTGCCATAAGTTTCCGGAGGGTTGTGTAGGGTTCCGTAGAGGCCTGTGGTGTTCCCTAGGGGCCTGTAGAGTCTCGTACAGTTCCGTAAGGTCCTGTAGGTTTCCGTAAGCACCCGCAGAGGTCTGAAGGGGCTCGTACTGTTCCGTAAGGATCCATAGGGCTCCGTAGAGCTTCGTAGGTTCCCTAGAAGTCCGTAGAGTACCGCAGGAGCCAGTAGTGTTCTGTAGGGGCCCGTAAGGTTCCTTCCGTAGGGGCTGGCAGTGTTCCGTAGGGGCCTGTAGGGTTGTGTAAGTGCCCGCAGGAGTCTGTAGGAGTCTGTGGGATTCTGTAAGGTTCCGGAGGGTTCTGCAGGGTTCCGTAGGGGCCCGTAGAGTTCCGTAGTGGCTGGTAAAGTTCTGTAGGGCCCTGTGGGGTTCTGTATGGACCTGTAGCGTTCCGTAGGGGCCTGCAGGGTTCTGTAAGTGCCCGCAGGTGACTGTAGGGTTCTGTAGGATTCCGTAGGCGCCTGCAGTGTTCTGTAGGTGTCCATAGGGTTTTCGTGAGGTTCCGTTGTGTTGCTAAGGGTCTTGTAGAGTGCTGTCAGTTCCTGGAGTATTCTGTAGGGTTCCAGAGGGGCTCGTAAGGTTCCGTCGAAATCCGTAGGCTTCCCTAGGGGCCCGTGGAGTCCCGTAGATTTCCGTAGGGACCTGTAGGGTTCTGTAAGTGCCCGCAGGGGTTGGTAGGAGCTTGTAGGGTGCCATAAGTTTCCAGAGAGTTGTGTAGGGTTCCGTAGGGGCCTGTGGTGTTTCCTAGGGGCCTGTAGAGTCTCGTACAGTTCCGTAGGGTCCTGTAGGTTTCCATAAGCGCCCGCAGAGGTCTGAAGGGGCCCATACTGTTTCGTAAGGATCCACAGGGCTCAGTAGAGCTTCGTAGGTTCCCTAGAGGCCTGTAGAGTACCGCAGGAGCCAGTAGTGTTCTCTAGGGGCCCGTAGGGTTCCTTCCATAGGGGCTGGCAGTGTTCCGTAGGGTCCGCTAGGGTTGAGTAAGTGCCCGCAGGAGTCTGTAGGAGTCTGTGGGTTTCTGTAAGGTTCCGGAGGGTTCTGCAGGGTTCTGTAGGGGCCCCTAGAGTTCCATAGTGGCTGGTAAAGTTTCCTAGGGCCCTGTACCGTTCTGTAACTGCCTGCAAGGGTCTTTAGGCTTCCGTAGGGGCTGGTAGGGTTCCATAAAGTTCCGTGGGTTCCTGCAGAATTCTGCAAGTGCCCGCAAGGGCCTGTAGGGGCGCACAGTGTTTCTGTCAGGTTCCATAGAGTTCCGTAGGGGCCATAGGTTTCCGTAGCGGCTGGTAGTATTCCGTAGGGGTCTGTAGTGTTCCGTAGGCACCTGCAGTGTTCTGTAGGAGCCCATAGGGTTTTAGTGAGGTTCCGTTGTGTCGCTAAGGGTCTTGTAGAGTGCTGTCGGGTCCTGGAGTATTCTGTAGGGTTCCAGAGGAGCTCGTAGGGTTCCGTCGAAATCTGTAGGGTTCCCTAGGGGCCCGTGGAGTCCCGTAGAATTCTGTAGGGGCCTGTAGGGTTGTGTAAGTACCCGCAGGGGTTGGTAGGAGCTTGTAGGGTGCCATAAGTTTCCAGAGGGTTGTGTAGGGTTCCGTAGAGGCCTGTGGTGTTCCCTAGGGGCCTGTAGAGTCTCGTACGGTTCCGTAGGGGCCTGTGGTGTTCCCTAGGGGCCTGTAGAGTCTCGTACAGTTCCGTAGGGTCCTGTAGGTTTCCATAAGCGCCCGCAGAGGTCTCAAGGGGCCCGTACTGTTCTGTAAGGATCCACAGGGCTCCGTAGAGCTTCGTAGGTTCCCTAGAGGCCTGTAGAGTACCGCAGGAGCCAGTAGTGTTCTGTAGGGGCCCGTAAGGTTCCTTCCGTAGGGGCTGGCAGTGTTCCGTAGGGTCCTCTAGGGTTGAGTAAGTGCCCGCAGGAGTCTGTAGGAATCCGTGGGATTCTGTAAGGTTCTGGAGGGTTCAGCAGGGTTCCGTAGGGGCCCCTAGAGTTCCGTAGTGGCTGGTAAAGTTCCGTAGGGCCCTGTACCATTCGTAACTGCCTGCAAGGGTCTTTAGGCTTCCGTAGGGGCTGGTAGGGTTCCATAAATTTCCGCGGGTTCCTGCAGAGTTCTGCAAGTGCCCGCAAGGGCCTGTAGGGGCGCACAGTGTTTCTGTCAGGTTCCGTAGAGTTCCGTAGGGGCCATATTTTACTGTAGTGGCTGGTAGTATTCCGTAGGGGCTCGTAGGGTTCCGTAGGCACCTGCAGTGTTCTGTAGGAGCCCATAGGGTTTTCGTGAGGTTCCGTTGTGTTGCTAAGGGTCTTGTAGAGTGCTGTCGGGTCCTGGAGTATTCTGTAGGATTCCAGAGGGGCTGGTAGGGTTCCGTCAAAATCCGTAGGGTTCCCTAGGGGCCCATAGAGTCCCGTAGATTTCCGTAGGGACCTGTAGGGTTCTGTATATGCCCGCAGGGTTTGGTAGGAGCTTGTAGGGTGCCATAAGTTTCCAGAGGGTTGTGTAGGGTTCCGTAGGGGCCTGTGGTGTTCCCTAGGGGCCTATAGAGTCTCGTACGGTTCCGTAGGGGCCTGTGGTGTTCCCTAGGGGCCTGTAGAGTCTCGTACAGTTCCGTAGGGTCCTGTAGGTTTCCATAAGCGCCCGCAGAGGTCTCAAGGGGCCCGTACTGTTCCGTAAGGATCCATAGGGCTCCGTAGAGCTTCGTAGGTTCCCTAGAGGCCTGTAGAGTACCGCAGGAGCCAGTAGTGTTCTGTAGGGGCCCGTAAGGTTCCTTCCATAGGGGCTGGCAGTGTTCCGTAGGGGCCTGTAGGTTTGTGTAAGTGCCCGCAGGAGTCTGTAGGAATTCGTGGGATTCTGTAAGGTTCCGGAGGGTTCTGCAGGGTTCTGTAGGGGCCCGTAGAGTTCCGTAGTGGCTGGTAAAGTTCCGTAGGGCCCTGTGGGGTTCTGTATGGACCTGTAGGGTTCCGTAGGGGCCTGCAGGGTTCTGTAAGTGCCCGCAGGTGTCTGTAGGGTTCCGTAGGATTCCGTAGGCGCCTGCAGTGTTCTGTAGGAGCCCATAGGGTTTTTGTGAGGTTCCGTTGTGTTGCTAAGGGTCTTGTAGAGTGCTGTCGGGTCCTGGAGTATTCTGTAGGGTTCCAGAGGGGCTCGTAAGGTTCCGTCGAAATCCGTAGGCTTCCCTAGGGGCCCGTGGAGTCCCGTAGATTTCCGTAGGGGCGTGTAGGGTTGTATAAGTACCCGCAGGGGTTGGTAGGAGCTTGTAGGGTGCCATAAGTTTCCAGAGGGTTGTGTAGGGTTCCGTAGGGGCCTGTGGTGTTCCCTAGGGGCCTGTAGGGTCTCGTACGGTTCCGTAGGGGCCTGTGGTGTTCCCTAGGGGCCTGTAGAGTCTCGTACAGTTCCGTAGGGTCCTGTAGGTTTCCATAAGCGCCCGCAGAGGTCTGAAGGGGCCCGTACTGTTCCGTAAGGATCCATAGGGCTCCGTAGAGCTTCATAGGTTCCCTAGAGGCCTGTAGAGTACCGCAGGAGCCAGTAGTGTTCTGTAGGGGCCCGTAAGGTTCCTTCCGTAGGGGCTGGCAGTGTTCCGTAGGGTCCTCTAGGGTTGAGTAAGTGCCCGCAGGAGTCTGTAGGAATCCGTGGGATTCTGTAAGGTTCTGGAGGGTTCTGGAGGGTTCTGTAGGGGCCCGTAGAGTTCCGTAGTGGCTGGTAAAGTTCCCTAGGGCCCTGTACCGTTCCGTAACTGCATGCAAGGGTCTTTAGGCTTCCGTAGGGGCTGGTAGGGTTCCATAAAGTTCCGCGGGTTCCTGCAGAGTTCTGCAAGTGCCCGCAAGGGCCTGTAGG
>NW_027414987.1:0-27476 GCF_964106895.1 Numenius arquata
GGTTGGTAGGAGATTGTAGGGTGCCATATGTTTCCAGAGGGTTGTGTAGGGTTCCGTAGGGGCCTGTGGTGTTCCCTAGGGGGCCTGTAGAGTCTCGTACAGTTCCGTAGGGGCCTGTAGTGTTCCCTAGGGGCCTGTAGAGTCTCGTACAGTTCCGTAGGGTCCTGTAGGTTTCCATAAGCGCCCGCAGAGGTCTGAAGGGGCCCGTACTGTTCCGTAAGGATCCATAGGGCTCCCGTAGAGCTTCGTAGGTTCCCTAGAGGCCTCTGGAGTACCGCAGGAGCCAGTAGTGTTCTGTAGGGGCCCGTAGGGTTCCTTCCATAGGGGCTGGCAGTGTTCCGTAGGGGCCTCTAGGGTTGAGTAAGTGCCCGCAGGAGTCTGTAGGAATCCGTGGGATTCTGTAAGGTTCCGGAGGGTTCTGCAGGGTTCCGTAGGGGCCCGTAGAGTTCCGTAGTGGCTGGTAAAGTTCCCTAGGGCCCTGTACCGTTCCGTAACTGCCTGCAAGGATCTTTAGGCTTCCGTAGGGGGCTGGTAGGGTTCCATAAAGTTCCGTGGGTTCCTGCAGAGTTCTGCAAGTGCCCCAAGGGCCCCCTCGTAGCGGGCCAGCCGCCACAGTGTTTCCTGTCAGGTTCCGTAGAGTTCCCGTAGGGGCCATAGGTTTCCGTAGTGGCTGGTAGTATTCCGTAGGGGGTCTGTAGGGTTCCATAGGCACCTGCAGTGTTCTGTAGGAGCCCATAGGGTTTTAGTGAGGTTCTGTTGTGTTGCTAAGGGTCTTGTAGAGTGCTGTCGGGTCCTGGAGTATTCTGTAGGGTTCCAGAGGGGCTCGTAGGGTTCCGTCAAAATCTGTAGGCTTCCCTAGGGGCCCATAGAGTCCCGTAGATTTCCGTAGGGGCCTGTAGGGTTGTGTAAGTGCCCGCAGGGGTTGGTAGGAGCTTGTAGGGGTGCCATATGTTTCCGGAGGGTTGTGTAGGGTTCCGTAGGGGCCTGTGGTGTTCCCTAGGGTCCTGTAGAGTCTCGTACAGTTCCGTAGGGGCCTGTAGTGTTCCCTAGGGGCCTGTAGAGTCTCGTACAGTTCCGTAGGGTCCTGTAGGTTTCCATAAGCGCCCGCAGAGGTCTGAAGGGGCCCGTACTGTTCCGTAAGGATCCATAGGGTTCCGTAGAGCTTCGTAGGTTCCCTAGAAGCCTGTAGAGTACTGCAGGAGCCAGTAGTGTTCTGTAGGGGCCCGTAGGGTTCCGTCAAAATCTGTAGGCTTCCCTAGGGGCCCATAGAGTCCCGTAGATTTCCGTAGGGGCCTGTAGGGTTGGGTAAGTGCCCGCAGGGGTTGGTAGGAGCTTGTAGGGTGCCATATGTTTCTGGAGGGTTGTGTAGGGGTTCCGTAGGGGCCTGTGGTGTTCCCTAGGGGCCTCTAGAGTCTCGTACAGTTCCGTAGGGTCCTGTAGGTTTCCATAAGCGCCCGCAGAGGTCTGAAGGGGCCCGTACTGTTCCGTAAGGATCCATAGGGCTCTGTAGAGCTTCGTAGGTTCCCTAGAGGCCTGTAGAGTACTGCAGGAGCCAGTAGTGTTCTGTAGGGGGCCCGTAAGGTTCCTTCCATAGGGGCTGGCAGTGTTCCGTAGGGGCCCCTAGGGTTGAGTAAGTGCCCGCAGGAGTCTGTAGGAATCCGTGGGATTCTGTAAGGTTCCGGAGGGTTCTGCAGGGTTCCGTAGGGGCCCGTAGAGTTCCGTAGTGGCTGGTAAAGTTCCCTAGGGCCCTGTACCGTTCCGTAACTGCCTGCAAGGATCTTTAGGCTTCCGTAGGGGCTGGAAGGTTTCCATAAAGTTCCGTGGTTTCCCTGCAGAGTTCTGCAAGTGCCCGCAAGGGCCTGTAGGGGCGCACAGTGTTTCTGTCAGGTTCCGTAGAGTTCCGTAGGGGCCATAGGTTTCCGTACTGGCTGGGCCCCTAGGGTTGAGT
The DNA here is from genome assembly GCF_964106895.1 of Numenius arquata. Taxonomy (NCBI): domain Eukaryota; kingdom Metazoa; phylum Chordata; class Aves; order Charadriiformes; family Scolopacidae; genus Numenius; species Numenius arquata. Next base: position 1,949 of record NW_027414987.1, read on the forward strand.
AAGTGCCCGCAGAAGTCTGTAGGAGTCTGTGGGGATTCTGTAAGGTTCCGGAGGGTTCTGCAGGGTTCCGTAGTGGCCCGTAGAGTTCCGTAGTGGCTGGTAAAGTTCCGTAGGGCCCTGTGGGGTTCTGTATGGTCCCTGTAGGGTTCCGTAGGGGCCTGCAGTGTTCTGTAAGTGCCCGTAGGTGTCTCTACGGGTCTGTAGGGTTCCGTAGGCACCTGCAGTATTCTGTAGGAGCCCATAGGGTTTTAGTGAGGTTCCGTTGTGTTGCTAAGGGTCTTGTAGAGTGCTGTCGGGTCCTGGAGTATTCTGTAGTGTTCGAGAGGGGCTCGTAGGGTTCCGTTGAAATCTATAGGGTTCCCTAGGGGCCCATAGAGTCCCGTAGATTGCCGTAGGGACCTGTAGGGTTGTGTAAGTGCTCGCAGGGGTTGGTAGGAGCTTGTAGGGTTCCATAAGTTTCCAGAGGGTTGTGTAGGGTTCCGTAGGGGCCTGTGGTGTTCCCTAGGGGCCTGTAGAGTCTCGTACGGTTCCGTAGGGGCCTGTGGTGTTCCCTAGGGGCCTGTAGAGTCTCGTACAGTTCCGTAGGGTCCTGTAGGTTTCCATAAGCACCCGCAGAGGTCTGAAGGGGCCCGTACTGTGCCGTAAGGATCCATAGGGTTCCGTAGAGCTTCGTAGGTTCCCTAGAGGCCTCTGGAGTACAGCAGGAGCCAGTAGTGTTCTGTAGGGGCCCGTAGGGTTCCTTCCATAGGAGCTGGCAGTGTTCCGTAGGGGCCTCTAGGGTTGAGTAAGTGCCCGCAGGAGTCTGTAGGAGTCTGTGGGATTCTGTAAGGTTCTGGAGGGTTCTGCAGGGTTCCGTAGGGGCCCGTAGAGTTCCGTAGTGGCTGGTAAAGTTCCGTAGGGCCCTGTGGGGTTCTGTATGGACCTGTAGGGTTCCGTAGGGGCCTGCAGGGGTTCCGTAAGTGCCCGCAGGTGTCTGTAGGATTCCGTAGGGGTCTCTAGGGTTTCGTAGGCACCTGCAGTGTTCTGTAGGAGCCCATAGGGTTTTAGTGAGGTTCCGTTGTGTTGCTAAGGGTCTTGTAGAGTGCTGTCGGGTCCTGGAGTATTCTGTAGGGTTCCAGAGGGCCTCATAGGGTTCCATCGAAATCTATAGGGTTCCCTAGGGGCCCATAGAGTCCCGTAGATTTCCGTAGGGACCTGTAGGGTTGTGTAAGTGCTCGCAGGGGTTGGTAGGAGCTTGTAGGGTGCCATAAGTTTCCAGAGGGTTGTGTAGGGTTCCGTAGGGGCCTGTGGTGTTCCCTAGGGGCCCTGTAGAGTCTCGTACAGTTCCGTAGGGTCCTGTAGAGTCTCGTACAGTTCCGTAGGGTCCTGTAGGTTTCCATAAGCGCCCGCAGAGGTCTGAAGGGGCCCGTACTGTGCCGTAAGGATCCATAGGGTTCCGTAGTGGCTGGTAAAGTTCCCTAGGGCCCTGTACCGTTCCGTAACTGCCTGCAAGGGTCTTTAGGCTTCCGTAAGGGCTGGTAGGGTTCCATAAAGTTCCGTGGGTTCCTGCAGAGTTCTGCAAGTGCCCGCAAGGGCCTGTAGGGGGCCCACAGTGTTTCTGTCAGGTTCTGTAGAGTTCCGTAGGGGCCATATTTTTCTGTAGTGGCTGGTAGTATTCTGTAGGGGTCTGTAGGTTTTCCGTAGGCACCTGCAGTGTTCTGTAGGAGCCCATAGGGTTTTTGTGAGGTTCCGTTGTGTTGCTAAGGGTCTTGTAGAGTGCTGTCGGGTCCTGGAGTATTCTGTAGGGTTCCAGAGGGGCTCGTAGGGTTTCCATCGAAATCTATAGGGTTCCCTAGGGGCCCATAGAGTCCCGTAGATTTCCGTAGGGACCTGTAGGGTTGTGTAAGTGCCCGCAGAAGTCTGTAGGAGTCTGTGGGATTCTGTAAGGTTCCGGAGGGTTCTGCAGGGTTCCGTAGGGACCCGTAGAGTTCTGTAGCGGCTGGTAAAGTTCCGTAGGGCCCTGTGGGGTTCTGTATGGACCTGTAGGGTTCCGTAGGGGCCTGCAGGGTTCCGTAAGTGCCCGCAGGTGTCTGTAGGGTTTCGTAGGGGTCTCTAGGGTTCCGTAGGCACCTGCAGTATTCTGTAGGAGCCCATAGGGTTTTAGTGAGGTTCCGTTGTGTTGCTAAGGGTCTTGTAGAGTGCTGTCGGGTCCTGGAGTATTCTGTAGGGTTCCAGAGGAGCTCGTAGGGTTCCGTCGAAATCTGTAGGGTTTCCCTAGAGGCCCATAGAGTCCCGTAGATTTCCGTAGGGTCCTCTAGGGTTGAGTAAGTGCCCGCAGGAGTCTGTAGGAGTCTGTGGGATACTGTAAGGTTCTGGAGGGTTCTGCAGGGTTCCGTAGGGGCCCATTAGAGTCCCGTAGATTGCCGTAGGGACCTGTAGGGTTGTGTAAGTGCCCGCAGGGGTTGGTAGGAGCTTGTAGGGTGCCATATGTTTCCAGAGGGTTGTGTAGGGTTCCGTAGGGGCCTGTGGTGTTTCCCTAGGGGCCTGTAGAGTCTCGTACAGTTCCGTAGGGTCCTGTAGAGTCTCGTACAGTTCCGTAGGGGTCCTGTAGGTTTCCATAAGCGCCCGCAGAGGTCTGAAGGGGCCCGTACTGTTCCGTAAGGATCCATAGGGTTCCGTAGAGCTTCGTAGGTTCCCTAGAGGCCTCTGGAGTACCGCAGGAGCCAGTAGTGTTCTGTAGGGGCCCGTAGGGTTCCTTCCATAGGAGCTGGCAGTGTTCCGTAGGGTCCTCTAGGGTTGAGTAAGTGCCCGCAGGAGTCTGTAGGAATCCGTGGGATTCTGTAAGGTTCTGCAGGGTTCTGCAGGGTTCCGTAGGGGCCCGTAGAGTTCCGTAGTGGCTGGTAAAGTTCCCTAGGGCCCTGTACCGTTCCGTAACTGCCTGCAAGGGTCTTTAGGCTTCCGTAGGGGCTGGTAGGGTTCCATAAAGTTCCGTGGGTTCCTGCAGAGTTCTGCAAGTGCCCGCAAGGGCCTGTAGGGGCCCACAGTGTTTCTGTCAGGTTCCGTAGAGTTCCGTAGGGGCCATATTTTTTCTGTAGTGGCTGGTAGTATTCCGTAGGGGTCTCTAGGGTTCCGTAGGCGTCTGCAGTGTTCTGTAGGAGCCCATAGGGTTTTAGTGAGGTTCCGTTGTGTTGCTAAGGGTCTTGTAGAGTGCTGTCGGGTCCTGGAGTATTCTGTAGGGTTCCAGAGGGCCTCGTAGGGTTCCGTTGAAATCTGTAGGCTTCCCTAGGGGCCCGTGGAGTCCCGTAGATTTCCGTAGGGACCTGTAGGGTTGTGTAAGTGCCCGCAGGGGTTGGTAGGAGCTTGTAGGGGTTCCATAAGTTTCCAGAGGGTTGTGTAGGGTTCCGTAGGGGCCTGTGGTGTTCCCTAGGGGCCTGTAGAGTCTCGTACAGTTCTAAAGGGTCCTGTAGAGTCTCGTACAGTTCCGTAGGGTCCTGTAGGTTTCCATAAGCGCCCGCAGAGGTCTGAAGGGGCCCGTACTGTGCCGTAAGGATCCATAGGGTTCCGTAGAGCTTCGTAGGTTCCCTAGAGGCCTCTGGAGTACCGCAGGAGCCAGTAGTGTTCTGTAGGGGCCCGTAGGGTTCCTTCCATAGGAGCTGGCAGTGTTCCGTAGGGTCCTCTAGGGTTGAGTAAGTGCCCGCAGGAGTCTGTAGGAATCCGTGGGATTCTGTAAGGTTCTGCAGGGTTCTGCAGGGTTCCGTAGGGGCCCGTAGAGTTTCCATAGTGGCTGGTAAAGTTCCCTATGGCCCTGTACCGTTCCGTAACTGCCTGCAAGAGTCTTTAGGCTTCCGTAAGGGCTGGTAGGGTTCCATAAAGTTCCGTGGGTTCCTGCAGAGTTCTGCAAGTGCCCGCAAGGGCCTGTAGGGGCGCACAGTGTTTCTGCCAGGTTCCGTAGAGTTCCGTAGGGGCCATATTTTTCTGTAGTGGCTGGTAGTATTCTGTAGGGGTCTGTAGGTTTCCGTAGGCGCCTACAGTGTTCTGTAGGAGCCCATAGGGTTTTAGTGAGGTTCCGTTGTGTTGCTAAGGGTCTTGTAGAGTGCTGTCAGGTCCTGGAGTATTCTGTAGGGTTCCAGAGGGGCTCGTAGAGTTCCGTCGAAATCTGTAGGGTTCCCTAGGGGCCCATAGAGTCCCGTAGATTGCCGTAGGGACCTGTAGGGTTGTGTAAGTGCCCGCAGAAGTCTGTAGGAGTCTGTGGGATTCTGTAAGGTTCCGGAGGGTTCTGCAGGGTTCCGTAGGGGCCCGTAGAGTTCCGTAGTGGCTGGTAAAGTTCCGTAGGGCCCTGTGGGGTTCTGTATGGACCTGTAGGGTTCCGTAGGGGCCTGCAGGGTTCCGTAAGTGCCCGCAGGTGTCTGTAGGGTTCCGTAGGGGTCTGTAGGGTTCCGTAGGCACCTGCAGTGTTCTGTAGGAGCCCATAGGGTTTTAGTGAGGTTCCGTTGTGTTGCTAAAAGTCTTGTAGAGTGCTGTCGGGTCCTGGAGTATTCTGTAGGGTTCCAGAGGGCCTCATAGGGTTCCATCGAAATCTATAGGGTTCCCTAGGGGCCCATAGAGTCCCGTAGATTGCCGTAGGGACCTGTAGCGTTGTGTAAGTGCTCGCAGGGGTTGGTAGGAGCTTGTAGGGTTCCATAAGTTTCCAGAGGGTTGTGTAGGGTTCCGTAGGGGCCTGTGGTGTTCCCTAGGGGCCTGTAGAGTCTCGTACGGTTCCGTAGGGGCCTGTGGTGTTCCCTAGGGGCCTGTAGAGTCTCGTACGGTTCCGTAGGGGCCTGTGGTGTTCCCTAGGGGCCTGTAGAGTCTCGTACAGTTCCGTAGGGTCCTGTAGGTTTCCATAAGCGCCCGCAGAGGTCTGAATGGGCCCGTACTGTGCCGTAAGGATCCATAGGGTTCCGTAGAGCTTCGTAGGTTCCCTAGAGGCCTCTGGAGTACCGCAGGAGCCAGTAGTGTTCTGTAGGGGCCCGTAGGGTTCCTTCCATAGGAGCTGGCAGTGTTCCGTAGGGTCCTCTAGGGTTGAGTAAGTGCCAGCAGGAGTCTGTAGGAATCCGTGGGATTCTGTAAGGTTCTGGAGGGTTCTGCAGGGGTCCGTAGGGGCCCATAGAGTCCCGTAGATTGCCGTAGGGACCTGTAGGGTTGTGTAAGTGCTCGCAGGGGTTGGTAGGAGCTTGTAGGGTTCCATAAGTTTCCAGAGGGTTGTGTAGGGTTCCGTAGGGGCCTGTGGTGTTCCCTAGGGGCCTGTAGAGTCTCGTACGGTTCCGTAGGGGCCTGTGGTGTTCCCTAGGGGCCTCTAGATTCTCGTACGGTTCCGTAGGGTCCTGTAGGTTTCCATAAGCGCCCGCAGAGGTCTGAAGGGGCCCGTACTGTGCCGTAAGGATCCATAGGGTTCCGTAGAGCTTCGTAGGTTCCCTAGAGGCCTCTGGAGTACCGCAGGAGCCAGTAGTGTTCTGTAGGGGCCCGTAGGGTTCCTTCCATAGGAGCTGGCAGTGTTCCGTAGGGTCCTCTAGGGTTGAGTAAGTGCCCGCAGGAGTCTGTAGGAGTCTGTGGGATTCTGTAAGGTTCTGGAGGGTTCTGCAGGGTTCCGTAGGGGCCCGTAGAGTTCCGTAGTGGCTGGTAAAGTTCCCTAGGGCCCTGTACCGTTCCGTAACTGCCTGCAAGGGTCTTTAGGCTTCCTTAGGGGCTGGTAGGGTTCCATAAAGTTCCGTGGGTTCCTGCAGAGTTCTGCAAGTGCCCGCAAGGGCCTGTAGGGGCCCACAGTGTTTCTGCCAGGTTCCGTAGAGTTCCGTAGGGGCCATATTTTTCTGTAGTGGCTGGTAGTATTCCGTAGGGGTCTCTAGGTTTCCATAGGCGCCTGCAGTGTTCTGTAGGAGCCCATAGGGTTTTAGTGAGGTTCCGTTGTGTTGCTAAGGGTCTTGTAGAGTGCTGTCGGGTCCTGGAGTATTCTGTAGGGTTCCAGAGGGCCTCATAGGGTTCCGTTGAAATCTGTAGGCTTCCCTAGGGGCCCGTGGAGTCCCGTAGATTTCCGTAGGGACCTGTAGGGTTGTGTAAGTGCCCGCAGGGGTTGGTAGGAGCTTGTAGGGTGCCATATGTTTCCAGAGGGTTGTGTAGGGTTCCGTAGGGGCCTGTGGTGTTCCCTAGGGGCCTGTAGAGTCTCGTACAGTTCCGTAGGGTCCTGTAGAGTCTCGTACAGTTCCGTAGGGTCCTGTAGGTTTCCATAAGCGCCCGCAGAGGTCTGAAGGGGCCCGTACTGTGCCGTAAGGATCCATAGGGTTCCGTAGAGCTTCGTAGGTTCCCTAGAGGCCTCTGGAGTACCGCAGGAGCCAGTAGTGCTCTGTAGGGGCCCGTAGGGTTCCTTCCATAGGAGCTGGCAGTGTTCCGTAGGGTCCTCTAGGGTTGAGTAAGTGCCCGCAGGAGTCTGTAGGAATCCGTGGGATTCTGTAAGGTTCTGGAGGGTTCTGCAGGGTTCCGTAGGGGCCCGTAGAGTTCCATAGTGGCTGGTAAAGTTCCCTAGGGCCCTGTACCGTTCCGTAACTGCCTGCAAGGGTCTTTAGGCTTCCGTAAGGGCTGGTAGGGTTCCATAAAGTTCCGTGGGTTCCTGCAGAGTTCTGCAAGTGCCCGCAAGGGCCTGTAGGGGCCCACAGTGTTTCTGCCAGGTTCCGTAGAGTTCCGTAGGGGCCATATTTTTCTGTAGTGGCTGGTAGTATTCTGTAGGGGTCTGTAGGGTTCCGTAGGCGCCTGCAGTGTTCTGTAGGAGCCCATAGGGTTTTAGTGAGGTTCCGTTGTGTTGCTAAGGGTCTTGTAGAGTGCTGTCGGGTCCTGGAGTATTCTGTAGGGTTCCAGAGGGGCTCGTAGGGTTCTGTTGAAATCTGTAGGCTTCCCTAGGGGCCCGTAGAGTCCCGTAGATTTCCGTAGGGGCCTGTAGGGTTATGTAAGTGCCCGCAGGGGTTGGTAGGAGCTTGTAGGGTTCCATAAGTTTCCAGAGGGTTGTGTAGGGTTCCGTAGGGGCCTGTGGTGTTCCCTAAGGGCCTGCAGAGTCTCGTACGGTTCCGTAGGGGCCTGTGGTGTTCCCTAGGGGCCTGTAGAGTCTCGTACAGTTCTAAAGGGTCCTGTAGAGTCTCGTACAGTTCCGTAGGGTCCTGTAGGTTTCCATAAGCGCCCGCAGAGGTCTGAAGGGGCCCGTACTGTGCCGTAAGGATCCATAGGGTTCCGTAGAGCTTCGTAGGTTCCCTAGAGGCCTCTGGAGTACCGCAGGAGCCAGTAGTGTTCTGTAGGGGCCCGTAGGGTTCCTTCCATAGGAGCTGGCAGTGTTCCGTAGGGTCCTCTAGGGTTGAGTAAGTGCCCGCAGGAGTCTGTAGGAATCCGTGGGATTCTGTAAGGTTCTGCAGGGTTCTGCAGGGTTCCGTAGGGGCCCGTAGAGTTCCATAGTGGCTGGTAAAGTTCCCTAGGGCCCTGTACCGTTCCGTAACTGCCTGCAAGAGTCTTTAGGCTTCCGTAAGGGCTGGTAGGGTTCCATAAAGTTCCGTGGGTTCCTGCAGAGTTCTGCAAGTGCCCGCAAGGGCCTGTAGGGGCGCACAGTGTTTCTGCCAGGTTCCGTAGAGTTCCGTAGGGGCCATATTTTTCTGTAGTGGCTGGTAGTATTCTGTAGGGGTCTGTAGGTTTCCGTAGGCGCCTACAGTGTTCTGTAGGAGCCCATAGGGTTTTAGTGAGGTTCCGTTGTGTTGCTAAGGGTCTTGTAGAGTGCTGTCAGGTCCTGGAGTATTCTGTAGGGTTCCAGAGGGGCTCGTAGGGTTCCGTCGAAATCTGTAGGGTTCCCTAGGGGCCCATAGAGTCCCGTAGATTGCCGTAGGGACCTGTAGGGTTGTGTAAGTGCCCGCAGAAGTCTGTAGGAGTCTGTGGGATTCTGTAAGGTTCCGGAGGGTTCTGCAGGGTTCCGTAGGGGCCCGTAGAGTTCCGTAGTGGCTGGTAAAGTTCCGTAGGGCCCTGTGGGGTTCTGTATGGACCTGTAGGGTTCCGTAGGGGCCTGCAGGGTTCCGTAAGTGCCCGCAGGTGTCTGTAGGGTTCCGTAGGGGTCTGTAGGGTTCCGTAGGCACCTGCAGTGTTCTGTAGGAGCCCATAGGGTTTTAGTGAGGTTCCGTTGTGTTGCTAAAAGTCTTGTAGAGTGCTGTCGGGTCCTGGAGTATTCTGTAGGGTTCCAGAGGGCCTCATAGGGTTCCATCGAAATCTATAGGGTTCCCTAGGGGCCCATAGAGTCCCGTAGATTGCCGTAGGGACCTGTAGCGTTGTGTAAGTGCTCGCAGGGGTTGGTAGGAGCTTGTAGGGTTCCATAAGTTTCCAGAGGGTTGTGTAGGGTTCCGTAGGGGCCTGTGGTGTTCCCTAGGGGCCTGTAGAGTCTCGTACGGTTCCGTAGGGGCCTGTGGTGTTCCCTAGGGGCCTGTAGAGTCTCGTACGGTTCCGTAGGGGCCTGTGGTGTTCCCTAGGGGCCTGTAGAGTCTCGTACAGTTCCGTAGGGTCCTGTAGGTTTCCATAAGCGCCCGCAGAGGTCTGAATGGGCCCGTACTGTGCCGTAAGGATCCATAGGGTTCCGTAGAGCTTCGTAGGTTCCCTAGAGGCCTGTAGAGTACTGCAGGAGCCAGTAGTGTTCTGTAGGGGCCCGTAGGGTTCCTTCCATAGGAGCTGGCAGTGTTCCGTAGGGTCCTCTAGGGTTGAGTAAGTGCCCGCAGGAGTCTGTAGGAATCCGTGGGATTCTGTAAGGTTCTGGAGGGTTCTGCAGGGGTCCGTAGGGGCCCATAGAGTCCCGTAGATTGCCGTAGGGACCTGTAGGGTTGTGTAAGTGCTCGCAGGGGTTGGTAGGAGCTTGTAGGGTTCCATAAGTTTCCAGAGGGTTGTGTAGGGTTCCGTAGGGGCCTGTGGTGTTCCCTAGGGGCCTGTAGAGTCTCGTACGGTTCCGTAGGGGCCTGTGGTGTTCCCTAGGGGCCTGTAGAGTCTCGTACGGTTCCGTAGGGTCCTGTAGGTTTCCATAAGCGCCCGCAGAGGTCTGAATGGGCCCGTACTGTTCCGTAAGGATCCATAGGGCTCCGTAGAGCTTCGTAGGTTCCCTAGAGGCCTGTGGAGTACCGCAGGAGCCAGTAGTGTTCTGTAGGGGCCCGTAGGGTTCCTTCCATAGGAGCTGGCAGTGTTCCGTAGGGTCCTCTAGGGTTGAGTAAGTGCCCGCAGGAGTCTGTAGGAATCCGTGGGATTCTGTAAGGTTCCGGAGGGTTCTGCAGGGTTCCGTAGGGACCCGTAGAGTTCCGTAGTGGCTGGTAAAGTTCCGTAGGGCCCTGTGGGGTTCTGTATGGACCTGTAGGGTTCCGTAGGGGCCTGCAGTGTTCTGTAAGTGCCCGTAGGTGTCTGTACGGGTCTGTAGGGTTCCGTAGGGGCCTGCAGGGTTCCGTAAGTGCCCGCAGGTGTCTGTAGGGTTCCGTAGGGGTCTGTAGGGTTCCGTAGGCACCTGCAGTGTTCTGTAGGAGCCCATAGGGTTTTAGTGAGGTTCCGTTGTGTTGCTAAGGGTCTTGTAGAGTGCTGTCGGGTCCTGGAGTATTCTGTAGGGTTCCAGAGGGCCTCATAGGGTTCCGTTGAAATCTGTAGGCTTCCCTAGGGGCCCGTGGAGTCCCGTAGATTTCCGTAGGGACCTGTAGGGTTGTGTAAGTGCCCGCAGGGGTTGGTAGGAGCTTGTAGGGTGCCATATGTTTCCAGAGGGTTGTGTAGGGTTCCGTAGGGGCCTGTGGTGTTCCCTAGGGGCCTGTAGAGTCTCGTACAGTTCCGTAGGGTCCTGTAGAGTCTCGTACAGTTCCGTAGGGTCCTGTAGGTTTCCATAAGCGCCCGCAGAGGTCTGAAGGGGCCCGTACTGTGCCGTAAGGATCCATAGGGTTCCGTAGAGCTTCGTAGGTTCCCTAGAGGCCTCTGGAGTACCGCAGGAGCCAGTAGTGCTCTGTAGGGGCCCGTAGGGTTCCTTCCATAGGAGCTGGCAGTGTTCCGTAGGGTCCTCTAGGGTTGAGTAAGTGCCCGCAGGAGTCTGTAGGAATCCGTGGGATTCTGTAAGGTTCTGGAGGGTTCTGCAGGGTTCCGTAGGGGCCCGTAGAGTTCCATAGTGGCTGGTAAAGTTCCCTAGGGCCCTGTACCGTTCCGTAACTGCCTGCAAGGGTCTTTAGGCTTCCGTAAGGGCTGGTAGGGTTCCATAAAGTTCCGTGGGTTCCTGCAGAGTTCTGCAAGTGCCCGCAAGGGCCTGTAGGGGCCCACAGTGTTTCTGCCAGGTTCCGTAGAGTTCCGTAGGGGCCATATTTTTCTGTAGTGGCTGGTAGTATTCTGTAGGGGTCTGTAGGGTTCCGTAGGCGCCTGCAGTGTTCTGTAGGAGCCCATAGGGTTTTAGTGAGGTTCCGTTGTGTTGCTAAGGGTCTTGTAGAGTGCTGTCGGGTCCTGGAGTATTCTGTAGGGTTCCAGAGGGGCTCGTAGGGTTCCGTTGAAATCTGTAGGCTTCCCTAGGGGCCCGTAGAGTCCCGTAGATTTCCGTAGGGGCCTGTAGGGTTATGTAAGTGCCCGCAGGGGTTGGTAGGAGCTTGTAGGGTTCCATAAGTTTCCAGAGGGTTGTGTAGGGTTCCGTAGGGGCCTGTGGTGTTCCCTAAGGGCCTGCAGAGTCTCGTACGGTTCCGTAGGGGCCTGTGGTGTTCCCTAGGGGCCTGTAGAGTCTCGTACAGTTCTAAAGGGTCCTGTAGAGTCTCGTACAGTTCCGTAGGGTCCTGTAGGTTTCCATAAGCGCCCGCAGAGGTCTGAAGGGGCCCGTACTGTGCCGTAAGGATCCATAGGGTTCCGTAGAGCTTCGTAGGTTCCCTAGAGGCCTCTGGAGTACCGCAGGAGCCAGTAGTGTTCTGTAGGGGCCCGTAGGGTTCCTTCCATAGGAGCTGGCAGTGTTCCGTAGGGTCCTCTAGGGTTGAGTAAGTGCCCGCAGGAGTCTGTAGGAATCCGTGGGATTCTGTAAGGTTCTGCAGGGTTCTGCAGGGTTCCGTAGGGGCCCGTAGAGTTCCATAGTGGCTGGTAAAGTTCCCTAGGGCCCTGTACCGTTCCGTAACTGCCTGCAAGAGTCTTTAGGCTTCCGTAAGGGCTGGTAGGGTTCCATAAAGTTCCGTGGGTTCCTGCAGAGTTCTGCAAGTGCCCGCAAGGGCCTGTAGGGGCCCACAGTGTTTCTGCCAGGTTCCGTAGAGTTCCGTAGGGGCCATATTTTTCTGTAGTGGCTGGTAGTATTCTGTAGGGGTCTGTAGGTTTCCGTAGGCGCCTACAGTGTTCTGTAGGAGCCCATAGGGTTTTAGTGAGGTTCCGTTGTGTTGCTAAGGGTCTTGTAGAGTGCTGTCAGGTCCTGGAGTATTCTGTAGGGTTCCAGAGGGGCTCGTAGGGTTCAGTCGAAATCTGTAGGGTTCCCTAGGGGCCCATAGAGTCCCGTAGATTGCCGTAGGGACCTGTAGGGTTGTGTAAGTGCCCGCAGAAGTCTGTAGGAGTCTGTGGGATTCTGTAAGGTTCCGGAGGGTTCTGCAGGGTTCCGTAGGGGCCCGTAGAGTTCCGTAGTGGCTGGTAAAGTTCCGTAGGGCCCTGTGGGGTTCTGTATGGACCTGTAGGGTTCCGTAGGGGCCTGCAGGGTTCCGTAAGTGCCCGCAGGTGTCTGTAGGGTTCCGTAGGGGTCTGTAGGGTTCCGTAGGCACCTGCAGTGTTCTGTAGGAGCCCATAGGGTTTTAGTGAGGTTCCGTTGTGTTGCTAAAAGTCTTGTAGAGTGCTGTCGGGTCCTGGAGTATTCTGTAGGGTTCCAGAGGGCCTCATAGGGTTCCATCGAAATCTATAGGGTTCCGTAGGGGCCCATAGAGTCCCGTAGATTTCCGTAGGGACCTGTAGGGTTGTGTAAGTGCTCGCAGGGGTTGGTAGGAGCTTGTAGGGTTCCATAAGTTTCCAGAGGGTTGTGTAGGGTTCCGTAGGGGCCTGTGGTGTTCCCTAGGGGCCTGTAGAGTCTCGTACGGTTCCGTAGGGGCCTGTGGTGTTCCCTAGGGGCCTGTAGAGTCTCGTACGGTTCCGTAGGGGCCTGTGGTGTTCCCTAGGGGCCTGTAGAGTCTCGTACAGTTCCGTAGGGTCCTGTAGGTTTCCATAAGCGCCCGCAGAGGTCTGAATGGGCCCGTACTGTGCCGTAAGGATCCATAGGGTTCCGTAGAGCTTCGTAGGTTCCCTAGAGGCCTCTGGAGTACCGCAGGAGCCAGTAGTGTTCTGTAGGGGCCCGTAGGGTTCCTTCCATAGGAGCTGGCAGTGTTCCGTAGGGTCCTCTAGGGTTGAGTAAGTGCCCGCAGGAGTCTGTAGGAATCCGTGGGATTCTGTAAGGTTCTGGAGGGTTCTGCAGGGTTCCGTAGGGGCCCGTAGAGTTCCATAGTGGCTGGTAAAGTTCCCTAGGGCCCTGTACCGTTCCGTAACTGCCTGCAAGGGTCTTTAGGCTTCCGTAAGGGCTGGTAGGGTTCCATAAAGTTCCGTGGGTTCCTGCAGAGTTCTGCAAGTGCCCGCAAGGGCCTGTAGGGGCCCACAGTGTTTCTGCCAGGTTCCGTAGAGTTCCGTAGGGGCCATATTTTTCTGTAGTGGCTGGTAGTATTCTGTAGGGGTCTGTAGGGTTCCGTAGGCGCCTGCAGTGTTCTGTAGGAGCCCATAGGGTTTTAGTGAGGTTCCGTTGTGTTGCTAAGGGTCTTGTAGAGTGCTGTCGGGTCCTGGAGTATTCTGTAGGGTTCCAGAGGGGCTCGTAGGGTTCCGTTGAAATCTGTAGGCTTCCCTAGGGGCCCGTAGAGTCCCGTAGATTTCCGTAGGGGCCTGTAGGGTTATGTAAGTGCCCGCAGGGGTTGGTAGGAGCTTGTAGGGTTCCATAAGTTTCCAGAGGGTTGTGTAGGGTTCCGTAGGGGCCTGTGGTGTTCCCTAAGGGCCTGCAGAGTCTCGTACGGTTCCGTAGGGGCCTGTGGTGTTCCCTAGGGGCCTGTAGAGTCTCGTACAGTTTCGTAGGGTCCTGTAGGTTTCCATAAGCGCCCGCAGAGGTCTGAAGGGGCCCGTACTGTGCCGTAAGGATCCATAGGGTTCCGTAGAGCTTCATAGGTTCCCTAGAGGCCTCTGGAGTACCGCAGGAGCCAGTAGTGTTCTGTAGGGGCCCGTAGGGTTGCTTCCATAGGAGCTGGCAGTGTTCCGTAGGGTCCTCTAGGGTTGAGTAAGTGCCCGCAGGAGTCTGTAGGAGTCTGTGGGATTCTGTAAGGTTCCGGAGGGTTCTGCAGGGTTCCGTAGGGGCCCGTAGAGTTCCGTAGTGGCTGGTAAAGTTCCGTAGGGCCCTGTGGGGTTCTGTATGGACCTGTAGGGTTCCGTAGGGGCCTGCAGGGTTCCGTAAGTGCCCGCAGGTGTCTGTAGGGTTCCGTAGGGGTCTGTAGGGTTCCGTAGGCACCTGCAGTGTTCTGTAGGAGCCCATAGGGTTTTAGTGAGGTTCCGTTGTGTTGCTAAGGGTCTTGTAGAGTGCTGTCGGGTCCTGGAGTATTCTGTAGGGTTCCAGAGGGGCTCGTAGGGTTCCGTTGAAATCTGTAGGCTTCCCTAGGGGCCCGTGGAGTCCCGTAGATTTCCGTAGGGACCTGTAGGGTTGTGTAAGTGCCCGCAGGGGTTGGTAGGAGCTTGTAGGGTGCCATAAGTTTCCAGAGGGTTGTGTAGGGTTCCGTAGGGGCCTGTGGTGTTCCCTAGGGGCCTGTAGAGTCTCGTACAGTTCCGTAGGGTCCTGTAGAGTCTCATACAGTTCCGTAGGGTCCTGTAGGTTTCCATAAGCGCCCGCAGAGGTCTGAAGGGGCCCGTACTGTGCCGTAAGGATCCATAGGGTTCCGTAGAGCTTCGTAGGTTCCCTAGAGGCCTCTGGAGTACCGCAGGAGCCAGTAGTGTTCTGTAGGGGCCCGTAGGGTTCCTTCCATAGGAGCTGGCAGTGTTCCGTAGGGTCCTCTAGGGTTGAGTAAGTGCCCGCAGGAGTCTGTAGGAATCCGTGGGATTCTGTAAGGTTCTGGAGGGTTCTGCAGGGTTCCGTAGGGGCCCGTAGAGTTCCATAGTGGCTGGTAAAGTTCCCTAGGGCCCTGTACCGTTCCGTAACTGCCTGCAAGGGTCTTTAGGCTTCCTTAGGGGCTGGTAGGGTTCCATAAAGTTCCGTGGGTTCCTGCAGAGTTCTGCAAGTGCCCGCAAGGGCCTGTAGGGGCCCACAGTGTTTCTGCCAGGTTCCGTAGAGTTCCGTAGGGGCCATATTTTTCTGTAGTGGCTGGTAGTATTCCGTAGGGGTCTCTAGGTTTCCGTAGGCGCCTGCAGTGTTCTGTAGGAGCCCATAGGGTTTTAGTGAGGTTCCGTTGTGTTGCTAAGGGTCTTGTAGAGTGCTGTCGGGTCCTGGAGTATTCTGTAGGGTTCCAGAGGGGCTCGTAGGGTTCCATCGAAATCTATAGGGTTCCCTAGGGGCCCATAGAGTCCCGTAGATTTCCGTAGGGACCTGTAGGGTTGTGTAAGTGCCCGCAGAAGTCTGTAGGAGTCTGTGGGATTCTGTAAGGTTCTGGAGGGTTCTGCAGGGTTCCGTAGGGACCCGTAGAGTTCTGTAGTGGCTGGTAAAGTTCCGTAGGGCCCTATGGGGTTCTGTATGGACCTGTAGGGTTCCGTAGGGGCCTGCAGGGTTCCGTAAGTGCCCGCAGCAGTCTGTAGGAGTCTGTGGGATTTTGTAAGGTTCTGGAGGGTTCTGCAGGGTTCCGTAGGGGCCCGTAGAGTTCCATAGTGGCTGGTAAAGTTCCATAGGGCCCTGTGGGGTTCTGTATGGACCTGTAGGGTTCTGTAGGGGCCTGCAGGGTTCTGTAAGTGCCCGCAAGTGTCTGTAGGGTTCCGTAGGGGTCTCTAGGGTTCCGTAGGCGTCTGCAGTGTTCTGTAGGAGCCCATAGGGTTTTAGTGAGGTTCCGTTGTGTTGCTAAGGGTCTTGTAGAGTGCTGTCGGGTCCTGGAGTATTCTGTAGGGTTCCAGAGGGCCTCATAGGGTTCCGTTGAAATCTGTAGGCTTCCCTAGGGGCCCGTGGAGTCCCGTAGATTTCCGTAGGGGCCTGTAGGGTTGTGTAAGTGCTCGCAGGGGTTGGTAGGAGCTTGTAGGGTTCCATAAGTTTCCAGAGGGTTGTGTAGGGTTCCGTAGGGGCCTGTGGTGTTCCCTAAGGGCCTGTAGAGTCTCGTACGGTTCCGTAGGGGCCTGTGGTGTTCCCTAGGGGCCTGTAGAGTCTCGTACAGTTCCGTAGGGTCCTGTAGGTTTCCATAAGCGCCCGCAGAGGTCTGAAGGGGCCCGTACTGTGCCGTAAGGATCCATAGGGTTCCGTAGAGCTTCGTAGGTTCCCTAGAGGCCTGTGGAGTACCGCAGGAGCCAGTAGTGTTCTGTAGGGGCCCATAGGGTTCCTTCCATAGGAGCTGGCAGTGTTCCGTAGGGTCCTCTAGGGTTGAGTAAGTGCCCGCAGGAGTCTGTAGGAGTCTGTGGGATTCTGTAAGGTTCCGGAGGGTTCTGCAGGGTTCCGTAGGGGCCCGTAGAGTTCCGTAGTGGCTGGTAAAGTTCCGTAGGGCCCTGTGGGGTTCTGTATGGACCTGTAGGGTTCCGTAGGGGCCTGCAGGGTTCCGTAAGTGCCCGCAGGTGTCTGTAGGGTTCCGTAGGGGTCTGTAGGGTTCCGTAGGCACCTGCAGTGTTCTGTAGGAGCCCATAGGGTTTTAGTGAGGTTCCGTTGTGTTGCTAAGGGTCTTGTAGAGTGCTGTCAGGTCCTGGAGTATTCTGTAGGGTTCCAGAGGGCCTCGTAGGGTTCCATCGAAATCTATAGGGTTCCCTAGGGGCCGATAGAGTCCCGTAGATTGCCGTAGGGACCTGTAGGGTTGTGTAAGTGCTCGCAGGGGTTGGTAGGAGCTTGTAGGGTTCCATAAGTTTCCAGAGGGTTGTGTAGGGTTCCGTAGAGGCCTGTGGTGTTCCCTAGGGGCCTGTAGAGTCTCGTACGGTTCCATAGGGGCCTGTGGTGTTCCCTAGGGGCCTGTAGAGTCTCGTACAGTTCCGTAGGGTCCTGTAGGTTTCATTAAGCGCCCGCAGAGGTCTGAAGGGGCCCGTACTGTGCCGTAAGGATCCATAGGGCTCCGTAGAGCTTCGTAGGTTCCCTAGAGGCCTCTGGAGTACCGCAGGAGCCAGTAGTGTTCTGTAGGGGCCCGTAGGGTTCCTTCCATAGGAGCTGGCAGTGTTCCGTAGGGTCCTCTAGGGTTGAGTAAGTGCCCGCAGGAGTCTGTAGGAATCCGTGGGATTCTGTAAGGTTCCGGAGGGTTCTGCAGGGTTCCGTAGGGACCCGTAGAGTTCCGTAGTGGCTGGTAAAGTTCCGTAGGGCCCTGTGGGGTTCTGTATGGACCTGTAGGGTTCCGTAGGGGCCTGCAGTGTTCTGTAAGTGCCCGTAGGTGTCTGTACGGGTCTGTAGGGTTCCGTAGGGGCCTGCAGGGTTCCGTAAGTGCCCGCAGGTGTCTGTAGGGTTCCGTAGGGGTCTGTAGGTTTCCGTAGGCGCCTGCAGTGTTCTGTAGGAGCCCATAGGGTTTTAGTGAGGTTCTGTTGTGTTGCTAAGGGTCTTGTAGAGTGCTGTCGGGTCCTGGAGTATTCTGTAGGGTTCCAGAGGGGCTCGTAGGGTTCCGTCGAAATCTGTAGGGTTCCCTAGGGGCCCATAGAGTCCCGTAGATTTCCGTAGGGACCTGTAGGGTTGTGTAAGTGCCCGCAGAAGTCTGTAGGAGTCTGTGGGATTCTGTAAGGTTCTGGAGGGTTCTGCAGGGTTCCGTAGGGGCCCGTAGAGTTCCGTAGTGGCTGGTAAAGTTCCGTAGGGCCCTGTGGGGTTCTGTATGGACCTGTAGGGTTCCGTAGGGGCCTGCAGGGTTCTGTAAGTGCCCGCAGGTGTCTGTAGGGTTCCGTAGGGGTCTGTAGGGTTCCGTAGGCACCTGCAGTGTTCTGTAGGAGCCCATAGGGTTTTAGTGAGGTTCCGTTGTGTTGCTAAGGGTCTTGTAGAGTGCTGTCGGGTCCTGGAGTATTCTGTAGGGTTCCAGAGGGGCTCGTAGGGTTCCATCGAAATCTATAGGGTTCCCTAGGGGCCCATAGAGTCCCGTAGATTGCCATAGGGACCTGTAGCGTTGTGTAAGTGCTCGCAGGGGTTGGTAGGAGCTTGTAGGGTTCCATAAGTTTCCAGAGGGTTGTGTAGGGTTCCGTAGGGGCCTGTGGTGTTCCCTAGGGGCCTGTAGAGTCTCGTACGGTTCCGTAGGGGCCTGTGGTGTTCCCTAGGGGCCTGTAGAGTCTCGTACAGTTCCGTAGGGTCCTGTAGGTTTCCATAAGCGCCCGCAGAGGTCTGAAGGGGCCCGTACTGTGCCGTAAGGATCCATAGGGTTCTGTAGAGCTTCGTAGGTTCCCTAGAGGCCTCTGGAGTACCGCAGGAGCCAGTAGTGTTCTGTAGGGGCCCGTAGGGTTCCTTCCATAGGAGCTGGCAGTGTTCCGTAGGGTCCTCTAGGGTTGAGTAAGTGCCCGCAGGAGTCTGTAGGAATCCGTGGGATTCTGTAAGGTTCTGGAGGGTTCTGCAGGGTTCCGTAGGGGCCCGTAGAGTTCCGTAGTGGCTGGTAAAGTTCCCTAGGGCCCTGTACCGTTCCGTAACTGCCTGCAAGGGTCTTTAGGCTTCCGTAGGGGCTGGTAGGGTTCCATAAAGTTCCGTGGGTTCCAGCAGAGTTCTGCAAGTGCCCGCAAGGGCCTGTAGGGGCCCACAGTGTTTCTGCCAGGATCCGTAGAGTTCCGTAGGGGCCATATTTTTCTGTAGTGGCTGGTAGTATTCCGTAGGGGTCTCTAGGTTTCCGTAGGCGCCTGCAGTGTTCTGTAGGAGCCCATAGGGTTTTAGTGAGGTTCCGTTGTGTTGCTAAGGGTCTTGTAGAGTGCTGTCGGGTCCTGGAGTATTCTGTAGGGTTCCAGAGGGGCTCGTAGGGTTCCATCGAAATCTATAGGGTTCCCTAGGGGCCCATAGAGTCCCGTAGATTTCCGTAGGGACCTGTAGGGTTGTGTAAGTGCCCGCAGAAGTCTGTAGGAGTCTGTGGGATTCTGTAAGGTTCCGGAGGGTTCCGCAGGGTTCCGTAGGGGCCCGTAGAGTTCCGTAGTGGCTGGTAAAGTTCCGTAGGGCCCTGTGGGGTTCTGTATGGACCTGTAGGGTTCCGTAGAGGCCTGCAGGATTCCGTAAGTGCCCGCAGGTGTCTGTAGGGTTCCGTAGGGGTCTGTAGGGTTCCGTAGGCACCTGCAGTGTTCTGTAGGAGCCCATAGGGTTTTAGTGAGGTTCCGTTGTGTTGCTAAGGGTCTTGTAGAGTGCTGTCGGGTCCTGGAGTATTCTGTAGGGTTCCAGAGG
This sequence comes from Numenius arquata, assembly GCF_964106895.1. Classification (NCBI taxonomy): domain Eukaryota; kingdom Metazoa; phylum Chordata; class Aves; order Charadriiformes; family Scolopacidae; genus Numenius; species Numenius arquata. Next base: position 20,421 of record NW_027414987.1, read on the forward strand.
GGCTCGTAGGGTTCCATCGAAATCTATAGGGTTCCCTAGGGGCCCATAGAGTCCCGTAGATTGCCATAGGGACCTGTAGCGTTGTGTAAGTGCTCGCAGGGGTTGGTAGGAGCTTGTAGGGTTCCATAAGTTTCCAGAGGGTTGTGTAGGGTTCCGTAGGGGCCTGTGGTGTTCCCTAGGGGCCTGTAGAGTCTCGTACGGTTCCGTAGGGGCCTGTGGTGTTCCCTAGGGGCCTGTAGAGTCTCGTACAGTTCCGTAGGGTCCTGTAGGTTTCCATAAGCGCCCGCAGAGGTCTGAAGGGGCCCGTACTGTGCCGTAAGGATCCATAGGGTTCCGTAGAGCTTCGTAGGTTCCCTAGAGGCCTCTGGAGTACCGCAGGAGCCAGTAGTGTTCTGTAGGGGCCCGTAGGGTTCCTTCCATAGGAGCTGGCAGTGTTCCGTAGGGTCCTCTAGGGTTGAGTAAGTGCCCGCAGGAGTCTGTAGGAATCCGTGGGATTCTGTAAGGTTCTGGAGGGTTCTGCAGGGTTCCGTAGGGGCCCATAGAGTCCCATAGATTGCCGTAGGGACCTGTAGGGTTGTGTAAGTGCTCGCAGGGGTTGGTAGGAGCTTGTAGGGATCCATAAGTTTCCAGAGGGTTGTGTAGGGTTCCGTAGGGGCCTGTGGTGTTCCCTAAGGGCCTGTAGAGTCTCGTACAGTTCCGCAGGGTCCTGTAGGTTTCCATAAGCGCCCGCAGAGGTCTGAATGGGCCCGTACTGTTCCGTAAGGATCCATAGGGCTCCGTAGAGCTTCGTAGGTTCCCTAGAGGCCTGTGGAGTACCGCAGGAGCCAGTAGTGTTCTGTAGGGGCCCGTAGGGTTCCTTCCATAGGAGCTGGCAGTGTTCCGTAGGGTCCTCTAGGGTTGAGTAAGTGCCCGCAGGAGTCTGTAGGAATCCGTGGGATTCTGTAAGGTTCTGGAGGGTTCTGCAGGGTTCCGTAGGGACCCGTAGAGTTCCGTAGTGGCTGGTAAAGTTCCGTAGGGCCCTGTGGGGTTCTGTATGGACCTGTAGGGTTCTGTAGGGGCCTGCAGGGTTCTGTAAGTGCCCGTAGGTGTCTGTACGGGTCTGTAGGGTTCCGTAGGCACCTGCAGTATTCTGTAGGAGCCTATAGGGTTTTAGTGAGGTTTCGTTGTGTTGCTAAGGGTCTTGTAGAGTGCTGTCGGGTCCTGGAGTATTCTGTAGGGTTCCAGAGGGGCTGGTAGGGTTCCGTCGAAATCTGAAGGGTTCCCTAGGGGCCCGTAGAGTCCCGTAGATTTCCGTAGGGGCCTGTAGGGTTGTGTAAGTGCCCGCAGGGGTTGGTAGGAGCTTGTAGGGTGCCATATGTTTCCGGAGGGTTCTATAGGGTTCCGTAGGGGCCTGTGGTGTTCCCTAGGGGCCTGTAGAGTCTCGTACAGTTCCGTAGGGTCCTGTAGGTTTCCATAAGCGCCCGCAGAGGTCTGAATGGGCCCGTACTGTGCCGTAAGGATCCATAGGGCTCCGTAGAGCTTCGTAGGTTCCCTAGAGGCCTCTGGAGTACCGCAGGAGCCAGTAGTGTTCTGTAGGGGCCCGTAGGGTTCCTTCCATAGGAGCTGGCAGTGTTCCGTAGGGTCCTCTAGGGTTGAGTAAGTGCCCGCAGGAGTCTGTAGGAATCCGTGGGATTCTGTAAGGTTCTGGAGGGTTCTGCAGGGTTCCGTAGGGGCCCGTAGAGTTCCGTAGTGGCTGGTAAAGTTCCCTAGGGCCCTGTACCGTTCCGTAACTGCCTGCAAGGGTCTTTAGGCTTCCGTAGGGGCTGGTAGGGTTCCATAAAGTTCCGTGGGTTCCAGCAGAGTTCTGCAAGTGCCCGCAAGGGCCTGTAGGGGCCCACAGTGTTTCTGCCAGGTTCCGTAGAGTTCCGTAGGGGCCATATTTTTCTGTAGTGGCTGGTAGTATTCTGTAGGGGTCTGTAGGTTTCCGTAGGCGCCTACAGTGTTCTGTAGGAGCCCATAGGGTTTTAGTGAGGTTCCGTTGTGTTGCTAAGGGTCTTGTAGAGTGCTGTCGGGTCCTGGAGTATTCTGTAGGGTTCCAGAGGGGCTCGTAGGGTTCCATCGAAATCTATAGGGTTCCCTAGGGGCCCATAGAGTCCCGTAGATTTCCGCAGGGACCTGTAGGGTTGTGTAAGTGCCCGCAGAAGTCTGTAGGAGTCTGTGGGATTCTGTAAGGTTCTGGAGGGTTCTGCAGGGTTCCGTAGGGGCCCGTAGAGTTCCGTAGTGGCTGGTAAAGTTCCGTAGGGCCCTGTGGGGTTCTGTATGGACCTGTAGGGTTCCGTAGGGGCCTGCAGGATTCCGTAAGTGCCCGCAGGTGTCTGTAGGGTTCCGTAGGGGTCTGTAGGGTTCCGTAGGCGCCTGCAGTGTTCTGTAGGAGCCCATAGGGTTTTAGTGAGGTTCCGTTGTGTTGCTAAGGGTCTTGTAGAGTGCTGTCGGGTCCTGGAGTATTCTGTAGGGTTCCAGAGGGCCTCGTAGGGTTCCATCGAAATCTATAGGGTTCCCTAGGGGCCCATAGAGTCCCGTAGATTGCCATAGGGACCTGTAGCGTTGTGTAAGTGCCCGCAGAAGTCTGTAGGAGTCTGTGGGATTCTGTAAGGTTCTGGAGGGTTCTGCAGGGTTCCGTAGGGACCCGTAGAGTTCCGTAGTGGCTGGTAAAGTTCCGTAGGGCCCTGTGGGGTTCTGTATGGACCTGTAGGGTTCCGTAGGGGCCTGCAGGATTACGTAAGTGCCCGCAGGGGTCTGTAGGGTTCCGTAGGCGCCTGCAGTGTTCTATAGGAGCCCATAGGGTTTTAGTGAGGTTCCGTTGTGTTGCTAAGGGTCTTGTAGAGTGCTGTCGGGTCCTGGAGTATTCTGTAGGGTTCCAGAGGGCCTCATAGGGTTCCATCGAAATCTATAGGGTTCCCTAGGGCCTCATAGGGTTCCATCGAAATCTATAGGGTTTCCTAGGGGCCCATAGAGTCCCGTAGATTGCCGTAGGGACCTGTAGGGTTGTGTAAGTGCTCGCAGGGGTTGGTAGGAGCTTGTAGGGTTCCATAAGTTTCCAGAGGGTTGTGTAGGGTTCCGTAGGGACCCGTAGAGTTCTGTAGTGGATGGTAAAGTTCCGTAGGGCCCTGTGGGGTTCTGTATGGACCTGTAGGGTTCCGTAGGGGCCTGCAGGGTTCTGTAAGTGCCCGCAGGTGTCTGTAGGGTTCCGTAGGGGTCTCTAGGGTTGAGTAAGTGCCCGCAGGAGTCTGTAGGAATCCGTGGGATTCTGTAAGGTTCTGGAGGGTTCTGCAGGGTTCCGTAGGGCCCCATAGAGTCCCGTAGATTTCCGTAGGGACCTGTAGGGTTGTGTAAGTGCTCGCAGGGGTTGGTAGGAGCTTGTAGGGTTCCATAAGTTTCCAGAGGGTTGTGTAGGGTTCCGTAGGGGCCTGTGGTGTTCCCTAGGGGCCTGTAGAGTCTCGTACGGTTCCGTAGGGGCCTGTGGTGTTCCCTAGGGGCCTGTAGAGTCTCGTACAGTTCCGTAGGGTCCTGTAGGTTTCCATAAGCGCCCGCAGAGGTCTGAAGGGGCCCGTACTGTGCCGTAAGGATCCATAGGGTTCCGTAGAGCTTCGTAGGTTCCCTAGAGGCCTCTGGAGTACCGCAGGAGCCAGTAGTGTTCTGTAGGGGCCCGTAGGGTTCCTTCCATAGGAGCTGGCAGTGTTCCGTAGGGTCCTCTAGGGTTGAGTAAGTGCCCGCAGGAGTCTGTAGGAATCCGTGGGATTCTGTAAGGTTCTGGAGGGTTCTGCAGGGTTCCGTAGGGGCCCGTAGAGTTCCGTAGTGGCTGGTAAAGTTCCCTAGGGCCCTGTACCGTTCCGTAACTGCCTGCAAGGGTCTTTAGGCTTCCGTAGGGGCTGGTAGGGTTCCATAAAGTTCCGTGGGTTCCTACAGAGTTCTGCAAGTTCCCGCAAGGGCCTGTAGGGGCGCACAGTGTTTCTGCCAGGTTCCGTAGAGTTCCGCAGGGGGCATATTTTTCTGTAGTGGCTGGTAGTATTCTGTAGGGGTCTGTAGGGTTCCGTAGGCGCCTGCAGTGTTCTGTAGGAGCCCATAGGGTTTTAGTGAGGTTCCGTTGTGTTGCTAAGGGTCTTGTAGAGTGCTGTCGGGTCCTGGAGTATTCTGTAGGGTTCCAGAGGGGCTCGTAGGGTTCCGTCGAAATCTATAGGGTTCCCTAGGGGCCCATAGAGTCCCGTAGATTGCCGTAGGGACCTGTAGGGTTGTGTAAGTGCCCGCAGAAGTCTGTAGGAGTCTGTGGGATTCTGTAAGGTTCCGGAGGGTTCTGCAGGGTTCCGTAGGGGCCCGTAGAGTTCCGTAGTGGCTGGTAAAGTTCCGTAGGGCCCTGTGGGGTTCTGTATGGACCTGTAGGGTTCCGTAGGGGCCTGCAGGGTTCCGTAAGTGCCCGCAGGTGTCTGTAGGGTTCCGTAGGGGTCTCTAGGGTTGAGTAAGTGCCCGCAGGAGTCTGTAGGAATCCGTGGGATTCTGTAAGGTTCTGGAGGGTTCTGCATGGTTCCGTAGGGGCCCGTAGAGTTCCGTAGTGGCTGGTAAAGTTCCCTAGGGCCCTGTACCGTTCCGTAACTGCCTGCAAGGGTCTTTAGGCTTCCGTAGGGGCTGGTAGGGTTCCATAAAGTTCCGTGGGTTCCTGCAGAGTTCTGCAAGTGCCCACAAGGGCCTGTAGGGGCCCACAGTGTTTCTGCCAGGTTCCGTAGAGTTCCGTAGGGGCCATATTTTTCTGTAGTGGCTGGTAGTATTCTGTAGGGGTCTGTAGGGTTCCGTAGGCGCCTGCAGTGTTCTGTAGGAGCCCATAGGGTTTTAGTGAGGTTCCGTTGTGTTGCTAAGGGTCTTGTAGAGTGCTGTCGGGTCCTGGAGTATTCTGTAGGGTTCCAGAGGGGCTCGTAGGGTTCCGTCGAAATCTATAGGGTTCCCTAGGGGCCCATAGAGTCCCGTAGATTGCCGTAGGGACCTGTAGGGTTGTGTAAGTGCCCGCAGAAGTCTGTAGGAGTCTGTGGGATTCTGTAAGGTTCTGGAGGGTTCTGCAGGGTTCCGTAGGGACCCGTAGAGTTCTGTAGTGGATGGTAAAGTTCCGTAGGGCCCTGTGGGGTTCTGTATGGACCTGTAGGGTTCCGTAGGGGCCTGCAGGGTTCCGTAAGTGCCCGCAGGTGTCTGTAGGGTTCCGTAGGGGTCTCTAGGGTTGAGTAAGTGCCCGCAGGAGTCTGTAGGAATCCGTGGGATTCTGTAAGGTTCTGGAGGGTTCTGCAGGGTTCCGTAGGGCCCCATAGAGTCCCGTAGATTGCCGTAGGGACCTGTAGCGTTGTGTAAGTGCTCGCAGGGGTTGGTAGGAGCTTGTAGGGTTCCATAAGTTTCCAGAGGGTTGTGTAGGGTTCTGTAGGGGCCTGTGGTGTTCCCTAGGGGCCTGTAGAGTCTCGTACGGTTCCGTAGGGGCCTGTGGTGTTCCCTAGGGGCCTGTAGAGTCTCGTACAGTTCCGTAGGGTCCTGTAGGTTTCCATAAGCGCCCGCAGAGGTCTGAAGGGGCCCGTACTGTGCCGTAAGGATCCATAGGGTTCCGTAGAGCTTCGTAGGTTCCCTAGAGGCCTCTGGAGTACCGCAGGAGCCAGTAGTGTTCTGTAGGGGCCCGTAGGGTTCCTTCCATAGGAGCTGGCAGTGTTCCGTAGGGTCCTCTAGGGTTGAGTAAGTGCCCGCAGGAGTCTGTAGGAATCCGTGGGATTCTGTAAGGTTCTGGAGGGTTCTGCAGGGTTCCGTAGGGGCCCGTAGAGTTCCGTAGTGGCTGGTAAAGTTCCCTAGGGCCCTGTACCGTTCCGTAACTGCCTGCAAGGGTCTTTAGGCTTCCGTAGGGGCTGGTAGGGTTCCATAAAGTTCCGTGGGTTCCTGCAGAGTTCTGCAAGTGCCCGCAAGGGCCTGTAGGGGCCCACAGTGTTTCTGCCAGGTTCCGTAGAGTTCCGCAGGGGCCATATTTTTCTGTAGTGGCTGGTAGTATTCTGTAGGGGTCTGTAGGTTTCCGTAGGCGCCTACAGTGTTCTGTAGGAGCCCATAGGGTTTTAGTGAGGTTCCGTTGTGTTGCTAAGGGTCTTGTAGAGTGCTGTCGGGTCCTGGAGTATTCTGTAGGGTTCCAGAGGGGCTCGTAGGGTTCCATCGAAATCTATAGGGTTCCCTAGGGGCCCATAGAGTCCCGTAGATTTCCGTAGGGACCTGTAGGGTTGTGTAAGTGCCCGCAGAAGTCTGTAGGAGTCTGTGGGATTCTGTAAGGTTCCGGAGGGTTCTGCAGGGTTCCGTAGGGGCCCGTAGAGTTCCGTAGTGGCTGGTAAAGTTCCGTAGGGCCCTGTGGGGTTCTGTATGGACCTGTAGGGTTCCGTAGGGGCCTGCAGGGTTCTGTAAGTGCCCGCAGGTGTCTGTAGGGTTCCGTAGGGGTCTGTAGGGTTCTGTAGGCACCTGCAGTGTTCTGTAGGAGCCCATAGGGTTTTAGTGAGGTTCCGTTGTGTTGCTAAGGGTCTTGTAGAGTGCTGTCGGGTCCTGGAGTATTCTGTAGGGTTCCAGAGGGCCTCATAGGGTTCCATCGAAATCTATAGGGTTCCCTAGGGGCCCATAGAGTCCCGTAGATTGCCGTAGGGACCTGTAGGGTTGTGTAAGTGCTCGCAGGGGTTGGTAGGAGCTTGTAGGGTTCCATAAGTTTCCAGAGGGTTGTGTAGGGTTCCGTAGGGGCCTGTGGTGTTCCCTAGGGGCCTGTAGAGTCTCGTACGGTTCCGTAGGGGCCTGTGGTGTTCCCTAGGGGCCTGTAGAGTCTCGTACAGTTCCGTAGGGTCCTGTAGGTTTCCATAAGCGCCCGCAGAGGTCTGAAGGGGCCCGTACTGTGCTGTAAGGATCCATAGGGTTCCGTAGAGCTTCGTAGGTTCCCTAGAGGCCTCTGGAGTACCGCAGGAGCCAGTAGTGTTCTGTAGGGGCCCGTAGGGTTCCTTCCATAGGAGCTGGCAGTGTTCCGTAGGGTCCTCTAGG
>NW_027414988.1:0-17500 GCF_964106895.1 Numenius arquata
GTGGGGGGGTGGGGGGCGGAGGGGTGCCGGTCGTTCCCCCCCGGGGCGGGGGGCGTCTTCTTTCTTTCAAATTTCATTCATTTATTTATTTATTTGCATACGCGTTGTTCCTCCCCGCCCCCCCCCCCCCCCGTCTTCTTTTTTCGTGTTTTTTTTTTTTTTATAATTTTTTAAAATGTTATTTCACTTATTTATTTAGTTTAATTTTCCCGTTTATGTGTTTATTCGTTCATTCGGGCGGGGGGGGGGCGCGCGTGTGTGTGTCCTGTTCCGGCGCCCCCAACCTCCCCTCCCCCCGTTCTGTCTGTCTGGTTTTATTTAGTTAGTTAGTTACTTTTCATTTGCGGGGGGGGCGGGGGTGGGCGGGTGTGCGTTGTTCCTCTCCCCTCTCCCCTCCCCCCCCGTTCTGTTCGGTTTTCTTTATTTATTTAATTAAACGGGGGGGGTGGGGTGGGGGGGGGTGGGGGGGTGGGAGCGTGCGCACGCGCGTCTGTGTATCGTTCCTCCCTCGCCCCCCCCCACCCCCCCCCCCCCCGTTTCTTTCATTCATTCGTTCCTTCCTTCATTCGTTTATTACGTAGGGGGTGCGCGCGCGCGCGTGTTGTCGTCGTCGTCGTCGTCGTCGTCGTGTCCGTCCCCCCCCTTTTTCTCATTATTTATTCATTTAGTAGGTTTTGGGGGGGGGGGGGGCGCGGGGGGGGTGGGGGGGGGGGCGCGCGCGCGCGCGTGTATTATTCCACCAAGCCCACCCCCCCCCCCCCGGATTTTATATTCATTGATTCATTCGCTTATTTATTTAAAGGGGGGGGCGCGCATGGGCGCGGCCGCGTATCGTTTCTTCCCCACCCCCCATACCCTCCCCCCACCCCACCCTTACCTGTTTTGTCTCAGAATTTATTTATTTATTCATTTATGTAGTGGGGTGGGGTGGGGGGTGGTGTGCGCGTGCGTATTGCTCTCCACCCCGGGCCGCCCCCCCCTCCCCCGTGTCTTTTTTTAAATTATTTTCTAAATTTTTAAAATTAATCAATCTATTTATTTATTTATTTATTTCGGGGGGGGGGGGGGGGGGTGTGCGCGCGCATGCCCGTGTATTGTTCCCCCCCCCCCGCCTTTGTATTATTTATTTATTTATTAGTTTTCGGGGGGTGGGCTGGGGGTGGGGTCGAGGGTGGCGTGCGCGTATTCCTCCACCCCGCCCCCGTCTTTTTCTTTAGTGTTATGTTTTACTTTTTTTGAAATGTATTTGTTTGTTTATTTCATGGGGGGTGGGGGGCCTGCGCGCGCATGCGTTGTTCCTCCCCGTGCCCCCCGTCTGTGCCCCCCCTCCCCCCCCCCCCCCACACACCCCCACACCACACACGCCCCCCCGTCTCTGTTTTTCTCATTATTTCTTTCTTTTATTTTGTACTTCTGGGGGGTAGGGTCGGGGGGAGGTGGGGGGGGGGGTGCGCGCGCGCGCGTCGTTCCTCTCCGTCTCGCCGCGGCCTCGGCGCGTCGCCATCCTCCCCTCCCCGAGGAAGGCCCTCCGCCCCGAGCCCCCCGCCGCCCCGAGAGTCCCGCGGACAGACAGGCGGGCGCACGCCCCGCCCGCGCCCAGCCGCTGGCTCGCTCGCGTTCCTGCCTTCCTTCCTTTAATTCTTACGGGCACCGTCCGTTAGAACTCATTTGTTCCCGGGTCCGTTTCTTCCGTCCTTTCTTCGGTCGAGCGCCGCCTCTTCGTTGCCTTTCTGGCCCCGTCTGGTTCCTCGGGCGTCCCCCGGCCCCAGCCCGAGGGAGGGCGGCGGGCGACTTGAGGCGGCCCGGCGCCCCGGCTGCCTCTCCCCGGGGGGGGGCTTCTTCTCCATCCGCCGGCCTGTGGGGCAGGATGTGGGGCAGAGGGAGGGGGTCCTCATCCCGTTAGGGGGGACTTGGGGCAGAGAAGGGGGCTGTGGGGCAGCATGTGGGGCAGAGGGAGGGGGGTGTGGTGCTGTTGGGGGGCAGGATGCGGGGCAGAGGGAGGGGGTTCTGGTGCTGTTGGGGGGCATGTGGGGCAGAGAAGGGGCCTGTGGGGCAGGATGTGGGGCAGAGGGAGGGGGTTCTCATCCCGTTATGGGGGACTTGGGGCAGAGAAGGGGGCTGTGGGGCAGCATGTGGGGCAGAGGGAGGGGGGTGTGGTGCCGTTGGGGGGGATGTGGGGCAGAGAAGGGGCCCGTGGGGCAGCATGTGGGGCAGAGGGAGGGGGTTCTGATCCCGTTACGGGGGGTGTGGGGCAGAGAAGGGGCCTGTGGGGCAGGATGTGGGGCAGAGGGAAGGGGTTCTGATCCCGTTACGGGGGATGTGGGGCAGAGAAGAGGCCTGTGGGGCAGGATGCGGGGCAGAGGGAGGGGGTTCTGGTGCCGTTGGGGGGGATGTGGGGCAGAGAAGAGGCCTGTGGGGCAGGATGCGGGGCAGAGGGAGGGGGTTCTGGTGCTGTTGGGGGGCAGGATGCGGGGCAGAGGGAGGGGGTTCTGGTGCTGTTGGGGGGCATGTGGGGCAGAGAAGGGGCCTGTGGGGCAGGATGTGGGGCAGAGGGAGGGGGTTCTGATCCCGTTACGGGGGCATGTGGGGCAGAGAAGGGGCCTGTGGGGCAGGATGTGGGGCAGAGGGAGGGCGTTCTGATCCCGTTACGGGGGCATGTGGGGCAGAGAAGGGGCCTGTGGGGCAGGATGTGGGGCAGAGGGAGGGGGTTCTGATCCCGTTACGGGGGCATGTGGGGCAGAGAAGGGGCCTGTGGGGCAGGATGTGGGGCAGAGGGAGGGCGTTCTGATCCCGTTACGGGGGATGTGGGGCAGAGAAGGGGCCTGTGGGGCAGGATGCGGGGCAGAGGGAGGGGGTTCTGGTGCTGTTGGGGGGCAGGATGCGGGGCAGAGGGAGGGGGTTCTGGTGCTGTTGGGGGGCATGTGGGGCAGAGAAGGGGCCTGTGGGGCAGGATGTGGGGCAGGGGGAGGGGGTTCTCATCCCGTTATGGGGGACTTGGGGCAGAGAAGGGGGCTGTGGGGCAGGATGTGGGGCAGAGGGAGGGGGGTGTGGTGCTGTTGGGGGGGATGTGGGGCAGAGAAGGGGCCTGTGGGGCAGGATGCGGGGCAGGGGGAGGGGGTTCTCATCCCGTTATGGGGGACTTGGGGCAGAGAAGGGGCCTGTGGGGCAGGATGTGGGGCAGAGGGAGGGGGGTGTGGTGCTGTTGGGGGGGATGTGGGGCAGAGAAGGGGCCTGTGGGGCAGGATGTGGGGCAGAGGGAGGGGGTTCTCATCCCGTTACGGGGGATGTGGGGCAGAGAAGGGGCCTGTGGGGCAGGATGCGGGGCAGAGGGAGGGGGTTCTGATCCCGTTACGGGGGAATGTGGGGCAGAGAAGGGGCCTGTGGGGCAGGATGTGGGGCAGAGGGAGGGGGGTGTGGTGCTGTTGGGGGGGATGTGGGGCAGAGAAGGGGCCTGTGGGGCAGGATGTGGGGCAGAGGGAGGGGGTTCTCATCCCGTTACGGGGGATGTGGGGCAGAGAAGGGGGCTGTGGGGCAGGATGCGGGGCAGAGGGAGGGGGTTCTGATCCCGTTACGGGGGAATGTGGGGCAGAGAAGGGGCCTGTGGGGCAGGATGCGGGGCAGAGGGAGGGGGTTCTGATCCCGTTACGGGGGCATGTGGGGCAGAGAAGGGGCCTGTGGGGCAGGATGTGGGGCAGAGGGAGGGCGTTCTGATCCCGTTACGGGGGCATGTGGGGCAGAGAAGGGGCCTGTGGGGCAGGATGTGGGGCAGAGGGAGGGGGTTCTGATCCCGTTACGGGGGCATGTGGGGCAGAGAAGGGGCCTGTGGGGCAGGATGTGGGGCAGAGGGAGGGCGTTCTGATCCCGTTACGGGGGATGTGGGGCAGAGAAGAGGCCTGTGGGGCAGGATGCGGGGCAGAGGGAGGGGGTTCTGGTGCTGTTGGGGGGCAGGATGCGGGGCAGAGGGAGGGGGTTCTGGTGCTGTTGGGGGGCATGTGGGGCAGAGAAGGGGCCTGTGGGGCAGGATGTGGGGCAGGGGGAGGGGGTTCTCATCCCGTTATGGGGGACTTGGGGCAGAGAAGGGGGCTGTGGGGCAGGATGTGGGGCAGAGGGAGGGGGGTGTGGTGCTGTTGGGGGGGATGTGGGGCAGAGAAGGGGCCTGTGGGGCAGGATGCGGGGCAGGGGGAGGGGGTTCTCATCCCGTTATGGGGGACTTGGGGCAGAGAAGGGGGCTGTGGGGCAGGATGTGGGGCAGAGGGAGGGGGGTGTGGTGCTGTTGGGGGGGATGTGGGGCAGAGAAGGGGCCTGTGGGGCAGGATGTGGGGCAGAGGGAGGGGGTTCTCATCCCGTTATGGGGGATGTGGGGCAGAGAAGGGGCCTGTGGGGCAGGATGCGGGGCAGAGGGAGGGGGTTCTGATCCCGTTACGGGGGAATGTGGGGCAGAGAAGGGGCCTGTGGGGCAGGATGTGGGGCAGAGGGAGGGGGGTGTGGTGCTGTTGGGGGGGATGTGGGGCAGAGAAGGGGCCTGTGGGGCAGGATGTGGGGCAGAGGGAGGGGGTTCTCATCCCGTTACGGGGGATGTGGGGCAGAGAAGGGGGCTGTGGGGCAGGATGCGGGGCAGAGGGAGGGGGTTCTGATCCCGTTACGGGGGAATGTGGGGCAGAGAAGGGGCCTGTGGGGCAGGATGTGGGGCAGAGGGAGGGGGTTCTCATCCCGTTACAGGGGATGTGGGGCAGAGAAGGGGCCTGTGGGGCAGGATGCGGGGCAGAGGGAGGGGGTTCTGATCCCGTTACGGGGGAATGTGGGGCAGAGAAGGGGCCTGTGGGGCAGGATGTGGGGCCAAGGGAGGGGGTTCTGATCCCGTTACGGGGGCATGTGGGGCAGAGAAGGGGCCTGTGGGGCAGGATGTGGGGCAGAGGGAGGGCGTTCTGATCCCGTTACTGGGGGTGTGGGGCAGAGAAGGGGCCTGTGGGGCAGGATGTGGGGCAGAGGGAGGGGGTTCTGATCCCGTTACGGGGGCATGTGGGGCAGAGAAGGGGCCTGTGGGGCAGGATGTGGGGCAGAGGGAGGGGGTTCTGATCCCGTTACGGGGGATGTGGGGCAGAGAAGGGGCCTGTGGGGCAGGATGTGGGGCAGAGGGAGGGGGGTGTGGTGCCGTTGGGGGGGATGTGGGGCAGAGAAGGGGCCTGTGGGGCAGGATGTGGGGCAGAGAGGGGGCCTGTGGGGCAGGATGTGGGGCAGAGGGAGGGGGGTGTGGTGCCGTTGGGGGGGATGTGGGGCAGAGAAGGGGCCCGTGGGGCAGCATGTGGGGCAGAGGGAGGGGGTTCTCATCCCGTTACGGGGGATGTGGGGCAGAGAAGGGGCCTGTGGGGCAGGACGTGGGGTGGGACGTGGGCCTTCCCGCAAGAGCCGGCGCGAGCGGGCCGGGGGGGTGGCGCGGCCCTCTCGCCTTCCCCCCGCCTCGGTCCTGACCCCTACCTGACCCACCTCTCCCGGGCGCGGCGGCGGCACGTCGGCGGGCTACCTCGACGCGGGGGGGCCCGGCCTCGGGCGAAGCCGCTGCTTTCTGCGGGGGGCGGAAAGGCGCTCTCCTGCTTCTCCTCGAGACCCGGACGCTGGAGGGGAGAGAGGAAGGGAGGGACGTCAGGGCAGATACCGTCGTAGGGGAGTCACGGCGACCTAGGCGCCGTCACGGACTACGGCTGGCTTCGGGCCGCCGAGCCTCCTCCCCCCACCCCCCCACGAGAAGGCCGCCGCTCGGCCCGACAAAACGCGCCGCCGCCGCCGCCGCCGCCGCCGCCGCCCCCGGCGAGTTGTATCGGCAAGCTGCGGGAAGGGCTTTTCGTTTCCTCGCGTCGCTAGAAACGTCAGCCTTTCCTTTGGCAGGAGCCATCTCGCTGCCCTCTGACCTATAGACACCCGCACCGGGAGGCGAGAGAACAAGCCCGCCTCGGCAGACGAGTACCCGGCTCTACCGGGTCACAGGAGGCCTCTCGACCGCCGGCGCTCTCACCCGGACCGCTCTTCGGAACAGCAACGGCAGCAGCCACCCGAAAGACTCAAAGCGCCTCGTCGAGTTCACCCCTTCGTCGAGGGACCGCCAAAATATTTCCCGTGGCCGACGCGGGGACGTGCAAACCGACGCGGCCTTGCCCGGGGCTTTGCGCAAACCTTCAGGCGGTCGGGCCGCGGGGATCGGACCGGACGAGAGGCGAGGCATTCGGCGAGAGCGGCCCGGCAGCCGTAGCTGCGCGTCCGCCGCCCACGGAAGGGAAGAAGTGCGACCCTTCTCGCGGCCGCGCCAGCCGGAAAAGCGGAAAAGCACGGTGCCGTTTACACGCCCTACGCGGCAAGGAGCCGGGTCCCCGCAACGCCTTACTTACCGTCCCGCCCGCGTCCAGGAGAACCGCTTCGGCTCCGCAACGCCGCTAAAGGGGAGCCGACGCCGGGAAAGGGAGAGAGAGCCCGGCAGCCTCGCGGGCGCGCGCCCCATCGTTAGAGCGGCCCAGACCTTCGTCGTCCCCGCTGACGGACGCTTTCGAGCCTCCGACCGGCGCGACGAAGAACGGGAAGCGGAAAGTTTCGGCTGAAAGCAAAAGCCCGGCTAGGAAGCAAACGCCGCCTTACCTGAGGAGAGCTCCCTCTCCGCCCCTTGAAACGGGCGGGGACGGGCACGCCAGCCGAGTCCCGAGAGGCGAGCCGGCGGCGGGTGGGTGCGGGCGCAGGTGCCAGGCGAAGGTCGTCGGGGTCCTCGAGGCGCCCTCGGGACCCTAACACGCAGGAGACAAACGCTCTCCAGCCGCCCAAAGGGGCGGAATCGCTCCCGGCGAGAGCCCGGTGAAAAACGAGAGCCCGGGCTGCTCCGGGGGACGCGCGAGAGACGCCTCTGCAGGCAGAGCAGGCGCTTGCGCTCTCCCGGGATACGTTCCCGACTCCCGCACCACCCAGACCTACCCTCTCGTGAGCCGGAGGAACTCGGGAGCCACGCGGCGGCTCGGAGAAATCCCTTCGCTTATCGCTACGGCGGGAGATCGGCAGCTCCCTGTGGGGAAGAGCGCGAGCGTGTTTTTTAAATACGGGGCGGGCCGGCCGGCCTTCTCTTTAGCTTCCCCGCTAGGCGGACGGCCCGAAGGCAGCGGCGGGGGGGGGGCGCGTGTGTGACGACGGCAGAAGGCAGCGAGGGAAGAGCTCCTTACCGGAGCGAGCTCACCGTAACCCCGGCTTCTGAGACCGACTTAGAGGAACCCTCGCGAAGAAAGGCGCAGACGGAGCCGATGCCGTGAGGCGGCGAGACGAGCCTCCTTCGGGTTCTCCGGCCCACGACGCTGTGGCGCTGCCGGGACAGACTGTTGGAGAAGCGCTTTTCCCCCTTCCCCCCCCCCGCCCGCTGGAAAAGTTTGAGGAACTGGAACGTACCGAAGAGAAGCCAGCCGTGAGAATCTCCAAGCCGGACGCTAGCTTACGCTGCTCCACAGAACTGCCCTCGGCGCGGAGGGGCCGCCTGCACCTGGGGCTGGGGGCATGAGGAAGAAGAGAGCTCAGGGCTATTCCTCCCGACAGCGGCTCTCGGGCGGAGAAGGCTGCGGTCGCTCTCCCGACGGCCTCCGGCACCAAGCACTGGACACACACACCCACCCACCACCACCACCACACACCACCCCCCCCCCAACCGGAGCACGGAGGACCGGGGGAGGCTTCCCTTCAGGGCACGCTCTAACGGCCGGGATCGTGGGGGTCTTACGCGCGCCGAGCCCTCCGGGGGAGACGGCGGGGCTCTCGACGGCGCCCTGCCGGCGAAGGGAGCGGTTCCCCCCCTTGGCCTCGGGCCGCCGGGGCCTTACCTTACCGTCCTCTCGGCAGTTCTCACCCTTCCCGCCGACGGCGGACGTTTCTCAGGAGGGCGGCCCGGCTCTCCGGCAGCCCCTGCCCGGGCACACGGCCCTGGCGGCGGCGGCGGCTGCTGCTGCTGCTTTCCCAGGGACGGGGTTTCGACCGGCAGAAGAGCCGAGCGGCCGCGCCCGCAGGCGGGCACGGGTGGCAGCCGGACATCGGCGCGGCCGACCCGGCGGGCTGTAACAGAGAAGGCGACGTTAGCGAGAGCGTTACGGGGCCTTTTCGCTTCGCGCAAGCGCGCTCTCATCCCCCGGCAGGCCCCCGGAACCGAACCCCTCGCCTGCCGCCGCACGCGCTCGGGCACGCACCTGCGCGCACGCGGCCACCGCCCACCGCGTGCCCACGGACGCGGGCCTGCCCCGGCAGGCCCCCCAGCCCGAACCCCCCCGTCTGCCGCCGCACCCCCCAACAGCCCCCCCCCTCCCCGAACTCCTCGCGCGCGGCAGAGGCAGGTACGCGCGCACGCAAAGCAAAGAGCGGAAATCCCCCCCCGCCGACCCCCCTCGGCCCCCCCACCAGCCCGAACCCCCCCCCGTCTGCCGCCGCACCCCCCAACAGCCCCCCCCTCCCCGAACTCCTCGCGCGCGGCAGAGGCAGGTACGCGCGCACGCAAAGCAAAGAGCGGAAATCCCCCCCCCGCCGACCCCCCTCGCCCCCCCCACCAGCCCGAACCCCCCCCCGTCTGCCGCCGCACCCCCCAACAGCCCCCCCCTCCCCGAACTCCTCGCGCGCGGCAGAGGCAGACGCGCGCTGCGCGCAGAGAGCGAAACTCGCCCCCCCACCGGCCCCCCTCTTGCCCTCAAGCCGCCCCCCCACCCCCACCCCCGTCCACCGCCCGCTTCACGGCGAATCCGGCCACCCGCTCCTCCTCCCGCCCGCAGGTTTCGCCGCTCCCGGGGAAAGACGACGGGAGACTTTAGGACCCAGCGGAGCCCCCGCCGGCTCCGCGCCCCGGCGGGAGAAGGGAATCCCGGCGGCAGAGGCAGAAACGCGCGCACGCAGAGAGAAACACGCTCCCGCCGACCCCCTCCCCACCCCCCCCCACCCAGCCCGAACCCCCCCCGTCTGCCGCCGCACCCCCCAACAGCCCCCCCCTCCCCGAACTCCTCGCGCGCGGCAGAGGCAGACGCGCGCGCGCGCGCAGAGAGCGAAACTCGCCCCCCCACCGGCCCCCCTCTTGCCCTCAAGCCGCCCCCCCACCCCCGTCCACCGCCCGCTTCACGGCGAATCCGGCCACCCGCTCCTCCTCCCGCCCGCAGGTTTCGCCGCTCCCGGGGAAAGACGACGGGAGACTTTAGGACCCAGCGGAGCCCCCGCCGGCTCCGCGCCCCGGCGGGAGAGGGGAATCCCCGGCGGCGCGACCGGTCTCTGACCCCGGCTGCCGAGTCTCTACCCCGCCCTGCCCGTGCCCCGGCTCCCGCCCTGCTTTCTCGGGCGGCGGGGACGGCCGGTCGCTCCTTCAGCCCGCCCGCCCGCCCCTGCCGCGGGTTGCCAACCGACAGAAGGAAGGAAGGAAAAGAACCGCAACCGAGCCAAGCGGGAATTTTCTCCGAAAAGAGAGACCGCGCCCCGCACGCCCTCTCCCCTGCCTACCTCTGCGCCGGGCTCCCCGCCTGCTCGCCGAGCGCTCTCGCCTGCTGCCGCAGCGGCATCCCCTCCTTTCCCTTCCCTGCCTTTGGCGCCAATGAGCCCGCGACCGTTAGCGCGGCGGGAACCCCCGCCTTTCAACCGCGGGCGGGGGGTGGGGGGGACACGCGCGCATGCGCAGGGCGCGCAGCTGCGGGCCCACCCCCCGCTCCCCCGCCCCGCTGCTCCGCGGAGGGGGGGAAGGGGAGAAGGGGGAAAATGACGGCGAGGGGGAAAATCTCCCCCATCCCGCCGCGCGTACACCCACAACCCCCTCCCCCCCCGCAAAGACCTCACACAGCCCCCCTCTCCCCCCCGCCCGCAGCCCCCCGAGCCAAAACCGAGCGGAACGGAAAAGCCCACCGCGAGAGGCGAAAGCCGGCGAGCGCCCGGCGGCGCCGGCACCCGCCGCCGGATCGGGGCCGCCGGTCCCCGAGTCCGCCGGCGGCCGGCGAGCTCGCGTCGCGGCGGGGCGCCGGGCGGCTCGCGGCGGGGGCCGCCGGCTCTCGCCGACCCCGGCGGCCGGGGAGGCAAAGCGGCGGGGGGAAAAGCACCCGCCCCGGCACCCCCGCCCCACCGCGCGCGCCCACACGCGCAGCCCCCCCAACGCCCTCAGCCCCCCCACGCCCCCCCTCGCAGCCCCCCGAGCCAAAACCGAGCGGAACGGAAAAGCCCACCGCGAGAGGCGAAAGCCGGCGAGCGCCCGGCGGCGCCGGCACCCGCCGCCGGATCGGGGCCGCCGGTCCCCGAGTCCGCCGGCGGCCGGCGAGCTCGCGTCGCGGCGGGGCGCCGGGCGGCTCGCGGCGGGGGCCGCCGGCTCTCGCCGACCCCGGCGGCCGGGGAGGCAAAGCGGCGGGGGAAAAGCACCCGCCCCGGCACCCCCGCCCCACCGCGCGCGCCCACACGCGCAGCCCCCCCAACGCCCTCAGCCCCCCCACGCCCCCCCTCGCAGCCCCCCGAGCCAAAACCGAGCGGAACGGAAAAGCCCACCGCGAGAGGCGAAAGCCGGCGAGCGCCCGGCGGCGCCGGCACCCGCCGCCGGATCGGGGCCGCCGGTCGCCGAGTCCGCCGGCGGCCGGCGAGCTCGCGTCGCGGCGGGGCGCCGGGCGGCTCGCGGCGGGGGCCGCCGGCTCTCGCCGACCCCGGCGGCCGGGGAGGCAAAGCGGCGGGGGAAAAGCACCCGCCCCGGCACCCCCGCCCCACCGCGCGCGCCCACACGCGCAGCCCCCCCAACGCCCTCAGCCCCCCCACGCCCCCCCTCGCAGCCCCCCGAGCCAAAACCGAGCGGAACGGAAAAGCCCACCGCGAGAGGCGAAAGCCGGCGAGCGCCCGGCGGCGCCGGCACCCGCCGCCGGATCGGGGCCGCCGGTCCCCGAGTCCGCCGGCGGCCGGCGAGCTCGCGTCGCGGCGGGGCGCCGGGCGGCTCGCGGCGGGGGCCGCCGGCTCTCGCCGACCCCGGCGGCCGGGGAGGCAAAGCGGCGGGGGGAAAAGCACCCGCCCCGGCACCCCCGCCCCACCGCGCGCGCCCACACGCGCAGCCCCCCCAACGCCCTCAGCCCCCCCACGCCCCCCCTCGCAGCCCCCCGAGCCAAAACCGAGCGGAACGGAAAAGCCCACCGCGAGAGGCGAAAGCCGGCGAGCGCCCGGCGGCGCCGGCACCCGCCGCCGGATCGGGGCCGCCGGTCCCCGAGTCCGCCGGCGGCCGGCGAGCTCGCGTCGCGGCGGGGCGCCGGGCGGCTCGCGGCGGGGGCCGCCGGCTCTCGCCGACCCCGGCGGCCGGGGAGGCAAAGCGGCGGGGGAAAAGCACCCGCCCCGGCACCCCCGCCCCACCGCGCGCGCCCACACGCGCAGCCCCCCCAACGCCCTCAGCCCCCCCACGCCCCCCCTCGCAGCCCCCCGAGCCAAAACCGAGCGGAACGGAAAAGCCCACCGCGAGAGGCGAAAGCCGGCGAGCGCCCGGCGGCGCCGGCACCCGCCGCCGGATCGGGGCCGCCGGTCGCCGAGTCCGCCGGCGGCCGGCGAGCTCGCGTCGCGGCGGGGCGCCGGGCGGCTCGCGGCGGGGGCCGCCGGCTCTCGCCGATCCCGGCGGCCGGGGAGCGAAATAGGCGTCCAGAGTCTGCTCAGGCAGACTTGCCGCCAGCAGCGGCGTCGGGGAAAATAAACAGATTATTATTTAACAACTGGTAATTCATCATCATAAGGAGCAATAAACCGACCGTAACAGTAATAGTAATAAGAGCAACAATAACGACTATTAAAAAAAAAAAAAATCACAACTGTTCCGCGCCCCTCCTCTTCCCCCCTCTCCCCGCCGCTCCGGGAGATCCGGGTGAGGGTTGCCCCTGTATTAGAGACGCCCGAATCTTGAAATAGGCGAAGGGGGGAGAAAATTAAAGAGCCAAAAAAAAAAAAAATCGAACATCCCCCCCCCCCAGCTCGGTCTGCTGTATCCCCATCAGGGCGTACCCAGTACCGGAAACGCTTGACTCTTTAAATCGGGGGACGAGGGCGAGAACGATAGTTAAGGAAAAAAAAAACCCACACGGTATAAATAATCCCCCCCCCACCCGCCCCCCCCGTAATCCTTCCACCCTGGGAGAACCGGGATACGGCAGCCGCGCCGTCCCGGTCCGGGTGGGTCTACCCGCCTCGGCAGCCGGCTGCCAGGTCTACTCACCTCCGGGACCGGTCCGGGCGTCCAGGTCTACCCGCCTCGGCAGCCGGCTGCCAGGTCTACCCACCTCCGGGACCGGTCCGGGCTGCCAGGTCTACCCGCCTCCGGGACCGGTCCGGGCTGCCAGGTCTACCCGCCTCGGCAGCCGGCTGCCAGGTCTACCCACCTCCGGGACCGGTCCGGGCGTCCAGGTCTACCCGCCTCCGGTCCGGGCTGCCAGGTCTACCCGCCTCCGGGACCGGTCCGGGCTGCCAGGTCTACCCGCCTCCGGGACCGGTCCGGGCTGCCAGGTCTACCCGCCTCGGCAGCCGGCTGCCAGGTCTACCCGCCTCCGGGACCGGTCGGCCAGGTCTACCCTGCTCCGGTCCGGGCGTCCAGGTCTACCCGCCTCCGGTCCGGGCTGCCAGGTCTACCCACCTCCGGGACCGGTCGGCCAGGTCTACCCGCCTCCGGTCCGGGCGTCCAGGTCTACCCGCCTCCGGTCCGGGGTGCCAGGTCTACCCGCCTCGGCAGCCGGCTGCCAGGTCTACCCGCCTCCGGGACCGGTCCGGGCTGCCAAGTCTACCCGCCTCCGGTCCGGGCTGCCAGGTCTACCCGCCTCGGCAGCCGGCTGCCAGGTCTACCCGCCTCCGGTCCGGACTGCCAGGTCTACCCGCCTCGGCAGCCGGCTGCCAGGTCTACCCGCCTCCGGGACCGGTCGGCCAGGTCTACCCTGCTCCGGTCCGGGCTGCCAGGTCTACCCGCCTCCGGTCGGGGATGCCAGGTCTACCCGCCTCCGGTCGGGGCTGCCAGGTCTACCCGCCTCCGGGACCGGTCCGGGCTGCCAGGTCTACCCGCCTCGGCAGCCGGCTGCCAGGTCTACCCACCTCCGGGACCGGTCCGGGCGTCCAGGTCTACCCGCCTCCGGTCCGGGCTGCCAGGTCTACCCGCCTCCGGGACCGGCAGGGCTGTCCGCTTGACCCGCCTCGGCAGCCGGTCGCCAGGTCTACCTCGCTCCGGCGGCACTTGGGCGTCCAGGTCTACCCGCCTCCGGTCCGGGCGTCCAGGTCTACCCGCCTCCGGGACCGGCAGGGCTGTCCGCTTGACCCGCCTCGGCAGCCGGTCGCCAGGTCTACCTCGCTCCGGCGGCACTTGGGCGCGCTGGTCTACCCTCCTCCGGTCCGGGCGTCCAGGTCTACCCGCCTCCGGGACCGGCAGGGCTGTCCGCTTGACCCGCCTCGGCAGCCGGTCGCCAGGTCTACCTCGCTCCGGCGGCACTTGGGCGCGCTGGTCTACCCTCCTCCGGTCCGGGCGTCCAGGTCTACCCGCCTCCGGGACCGGCAGGGCTGTCCGCTTGACCCGCCTCGGCAGCCGGTCGCCAGGTCTACCTCGCTCCGGCGGCACTTGGGCGTCCAGGTCTACCCGCCTCCGGTCCGGGCGTCCAGGTCTACCCGCCTCCGGGACCGGCAGGGCTGTCCGCTTGACCCGCCTCGGCAGCCGGTCGCCAGGTCTACCTCGCTCCGGCGGCACTTGGGCGTCCAGGTCTACCCGCCTCCGGTCCGGGCGTCCAGGTCTACCCGCCTCCGGGACCGGCAGGGCTGTCCGCTTGACCCGCCTCGGCAGCCGGTCGCCAGGTCTACCTCGCTCCGGCGGCACTTGGGCGCGCTGGTCTACCCGCCTCCGGTCCGGGCGTCCAGGTCTACCCGCCTCCGGGACCGGCAGGGCTGTCCGCTTGACCCGCCTCGGCAGCCGGTCGCCAGGTCTACCTCGCTCCGGCGGGACTTAGGCGCTGTTCCGGGGTGGCGGGTAGACCTTTTGTCCCCAGCGCTACTTCCAGCAGCCGAAGGGGTCGCTGTTTTACGCTGCCTCCAGTTACGTCATCGTAAAAGTCGGCGTGGTTGGCGCTCCTCCCCGGTGGGCAGAGCCTACGTTCTTGCCGCTGTCCGGGAGCGATGAACCGTATCTCCATATTAGGGGAACGGCATAGCAGCTAGGCTCCGGAGGGGAGCTAGCGAGGCGGAGGTGGCGCCCGCGGGTCTCCCGGCGAAGTGGAGCGCTGGATCCCGCGGGGGAGGGAAGGACAAAGACCGGCAGTTGGCAGTGGCCGGCACTCGAACGCGTACGGCCGGGGAAGACGGGGCACCTTCCCCGGTCCCGGAGGGGGACCCGATGAGGACAGGGAATCCTGGCGGCATGTGCCGCAGGATTCGGCCGGGGAGTGGAGAGCCTGCCGCGGCTTTCCTCGGCTCCGGAGGGCCCCCGATGATGGGCTGGGTGAGGAGAGCGGCGCCTCACCCTTTTTCTCCGGCCCTAAGCTGGAGCCCGCCGCGGCGCGGGGGAGAGCGCGGGTGGCCGGTGCCGGTGGCCGGCCAGCCCGGGGGGGGCGGCGGGCGGAGGGTTCCCGAGCCGGCGTCGGCTCGTTCCTCCGTCCCGGAGCAGGGGTGCCGCCGAGGAGGAGAGAGGGTTGCCGGCGGGCGAGGCGGCGTCGCCTCGTCCTTTTTCCCTCCGGCCCTAAGCCGGAGCCCGCCGCGGCGCGGGGGAGAGCGCGGGTGGCCGGTGCCGGTGGCCGGCCGGCCCGGGGGGGGCGGCGGGCGGAGGGTTCCCGAGCCGGCGTCGGCTCGTTCCTCCGTCCCGGAGCAGGGGTGCCGCCGAGGAGGAGAGAGGGTTGCCGGCGGGCGAGGCGGCGTCGCCTCGTCCTTTTTCCCTCCGGCCCTAAGCCGGAGCCCGCCGCGGCGCGGGGGAGAGCGCGGGTGGCCGGTGCCGGTGGCCGGCCAGCCCGGGGGGGGCGGCGGGCGGAGGGTTCCCGAGCCGGCGTCGGCTCGTTCCTCCGTCCCGGAGCAGGGGTGCCGCCGAGGAGGAGAGAGGGTTGCCGGCGGGCGAGGCGGCGTCGCCTCGTCCTTTTTCCCTCCGGCCCTAAGCCGGAGCCCGCCGCGGCGCGGGGGAGAGCGCGGGTGGCCGGTGCCGGTGGCCGGCCAGCCCGGGGGGGGCGGCGGGCGGAGGGTTCCCGAGCCGGCGTCGGCTCGTTCCTCCGTCCCGGAGCAGGGGTGCCGCCGAGGAGGAGAGAGGGTTGCCGGCGGGCGAGGCGGCGTCGCCTCGTCCTTTTTCCCTCCGGCCCTAAGCCGGAGCCCGCCGCGGCGCGGGGGAGAGCGCGGGTGGCCGGTGCCGGTGGCCGGCCAGCCCGGGGGGGGCGGCGGGCGGAGGGTTCCCGAGCCGGCGTCGGCTCGTTCCTCCGTCCCGGAGCAGGGGTGCCGCCGAGGAGGAGAGAGGGTTGCCGGCGGGCGAGGCGGCGTCGCCTCGTCCTTTTTCCCTCCGGCCCTAAGCCGGAGCCCGCCGCGGCGCGGGGGAGAGCGCGGGTGGCCGGTGCCGGTGGCCGGCCAGCCCGGGGGGGGCGGCGGGCGGAGGGTTCCCGAGCCGGCGTCGGCTCGTTCCTCCGTCCCGGAGCAGGGGTGCCGCCGAGGAAGGAGAGAGGGTTGCCGGCGGGCGAGGCGGCGTCGCCTCGTCCTTTTTCCCTCCGGCCCTAAGCCGGAGCCCGCCGCGGCGCGGGGGAGAGCGCGGGTGGCCGGTGCCGGTGGCCGGCCAGCCCGGGGGGGGCGGCGGGCGGAGGGTTCCCGAGCCGGCGTCGGCTCGTTCCTCCGTCCCGGAGCAGGGGTGCCGCCGAGGAAGGAGAGAGGGTTGCCGGCGGGCGAGGCGGCGTCGCCTCGTCCTTTTTCCCTCCGGCCCTAAGCCGGAGCCCGCCGCGGCGCGGGGGAGAGCGCGGGTGGCCGGTGCCGGTGGCCGGCCAGCCCGGGGGGGGCGGCGGGCGGAGGGTTCCCGAGCCGGCGTCGGCTCGTTCCTCCGTCCCGGAGCAGGGGTGCCGCCGAGGAAGGAGAGAGGGTTGCCGGCGGGCGAGGCGGCGTCGCCTCGTCCTTTTTCCCTCCGGCCCTAAGCCGGAGCCCGCCGCGGCGCGGGGGAGAGCGCGGGTGGCCGGTGCCGGTGGCCGGCCAGCCCGGGGGGGGCGGCGGGCGGAGGGTTCCCGAGCCGGCGTCGGCTCGTTCCTCCGTCCCGGAGCAGGGGTGCCGCCGAGGAAGGAGAGAGGGTTGCCGGCGGGCGAGGCGGCGTCGCCTCGTCCTTTTTCCCTCCGGCCCTAAGCCGGAGCCCGCCGCGGCGCGGGGGAGAGCGCGGGTGGCCGGTGCCGGTGGCCGGCCAGCCCGGGGGGGGCGGCGGGCGGAGGGTTCCCGAGCCGGCGTCGGCTCGTTCCTCCGTCCCGGAGCAGGGGTGCCGCCGAGGAAGGAGAGAGGGTTGCCGGCGGGCGAGGCGGCGTCGCCTCGTCCTTTTTCCCTCCGGCCCTAAGCCGGAGCCCGCCGCGGCGGGAGGGCAGAGAGCGGAGGGTTCCCGAGCCGGCGGCGGTTCGTTCTTCCGTTCCCCGAGGTGCCGGTGAGGAGGGTGTCGGCGGGCGAGGCGGCGTCGCCTCGCCCTTTCCTCCGGCACGGGCCGTACGTGGGGGGGCCCGTGGAGTCTGGCCCGCCCTGGCTTCCCTCGTTCCCGGAGGGCTCGGAGCGAGGGTCCGCAGGGCTCTCGCAGCTTTTTTTCGGTGTCCGAGTTTTGCTTTTACCGGTTTTTTTTCCGTTTCCGCTGTTTTTTTCTCTGTACCCTTTGCTCTCCTTCCCCGGGGTAAGCGACTGCCCGCGGGGAGGGGCAAGACCGGCGGCCGGCGGCGGTCGTCCGGCACTCTGGAACGCTGAAAGGCGACCGGGGGAGTCAAGCCTGCCGCGGCTTCGCCCCGGTCGGTCCTGTCGCTGTCGCTGAAGGGAATCGTGCGGAGCCGGGGGGGTGGCGGCACCCCCCGCTCGTTTCACTGATCCAGACCCGCAGGCAGCGCCCGCTGAGGCGTTCACCCCGGGCGCGTCGGAGAGGCTCCGCGGCGGGCCGGTTCTGCCGGTGTTCAGGCCGTCGGAGCACCTCTCGCGGACGTTGCCTTCTCGCTCGCACGCAGGGCCCCGCGTCTTGCCGTCCGCCCCCCGGGCGGCGGCGGTCGCGCGTGGCCGTCGGCTGGCTCGAGACCGTGGCCGCGTGGCCTCGGCTTCCTTCGCTCTCCTCTCCCCCTTTCCCCCGTTACCGATCGATGAGGCCTTTCGGGTCGCGTCGGAGAGGGCCCTCGGCGGGCCGGCTCTTCCGTGCTCTCCGTAATAGGGAGCCACGGGGGTGTCCGGTGTTCAGGCAGGGTGGTCTCCTTTCCAATTCGCTTCCCGTCGCGTACGAGGCGTAGTCCTTTCTCCCGCGAGCGAGCGAGCGAAGGGGGGGCCGCGGCGGCGGTGATGTCGGCGGCGGGGCGCGCGCCTCGCCCGGCCGCCC
>NW_027414988.1:30000-50000 GCF_964106895.1 Numenius arquata
ATTTTGTTTATTCCTCCGTCGGCTTACAATTACTAATTTTTTCCATTTTTATTTTTTTTATTTTTTTTTTAATTTCTTTTTATTTTTAGATTTTGTTTATTCCTCCGTTCGCTTACAATTTTTATTATTTTTTTTCCTTTTTTTTTAATTTTTTCAAAATTTTTTTTTAATTTTAGATTTTGTTTCTTCCTTCCTTTGCTTACAATTTTTATTAATTTTTTCCTTTTTTTTAATTTTTTTTTATTTTTAGATTTTGTTTATTCCTCCGTCGGCTTACAATTTTTATTCATTTTTTTCCATTTTTATTTTATTTATTTTTTTTTAATTTTTTTTTTTGTTTGTTTGTTTTTAGATTTTGTTTATTCCTCCGTCGGCTTACAATTTTTATTCATTTTTTTCCGTTTTTTTTTTTTTTTAAATTTTTTTTTATTTTTAGATTTTCTTTTTTCCTCCCTTGGCTTACAATTTTTATTCCTTTTTTTCCTTTTTTCTTCCCCCCCCAGCCCCCCCCCCGCCCCCCCCGGCGACTCGCCCCCCGCGGCGAGTCTATTTTCCGCGGCCGGGCTAGACCTGGTGTTCCTTCCCGTTCACCGCGCCCCACCCAACCACCCCCCCCCCCGCGCCCCCCCCCCCCCCCCCCCCCCGGCGACTCGCCCCCCGCGGCGAGTCTATTTTCCGCGGCGGGGCTAGACCTGGTGTTCCTTCCCGTTCACCGCGCCCCCCCCGCCCCCCCCCCCCCCCCCCCCCCCCCGCCCCCCGCCCCGGCGACTCGCCCCCCCCGCCCCCCTATCGGTGGCGACTCTTTTTTTTTTCCTTTTTTTTTTTCTTCCTTTCATTCTTTTTGTACATTTTTGTCTTGTCCTTTTTAATTCTTTTCTTCTATCGCTTTTTTTTTTTCTCGGGGGGGGGGGGGGTGGGGGGGGGTGGGGGGGGTGGGGGGCGGAGGGGTGCCGGTCGTTCCCCCCCGGGGCGGGGGGCGTCTTCTTTCTTTCAAATTTCATTCATTTATTTATTTATTTGCATACGCGTTGTTCCTCCCCGCCCCCCCCCCCCCCGTCTTCTTTTTTCGTGTTTTTTTTTTTTTTATAATTTTTTAAAATGTTATTTCACTTATTTATTTAGTTTAATTTTCCCGTTTATGTGTTTATTCGTTCATTCGGGCGGGGGGGGGGCGCGCGTGTGTGTGTCCTGTTCCGGCGCCCCCAACCTCCCCTCCCCCCGTTCTGTCTGTCTGGTTTTATTTAGTTAGTTAGTTACTTTTCATTTGCGGGGGGGGCGGGGGTGGGCGGGTGTGCGTTGTTCCTCTCCCCTCTCCCCTCTGTTCCTCTCCCCTCTCCCCTCCCCCCCCGTTCTGTTCGGTTTTCTTTATTTATTTAATTAAACGGGGGGGGTGGGGTGGGGGGGGGTGGGGGGGTGGGAGCGTGCGCACGCGCGTCTGTGTATCGTTCCTCCCTCGCCCCCCCCCACCCCCCCCCCCCCCGTTTCTTTCATTCATTCGTTCCTTCCTTCATTCGTTTATTACGTAGGGGGTGCGCGCGCGCGCGTGTTGTCGTCGTCGTCGTCGTCGTCGTCGTGTCCGTCCCCCCCCTTTTTCTCATTATTTATTCATTTAGTAGGTTTTGGGGGGGGGGGGGGCGCGGGGGGGTGGGGGGGGGGGCGCGCGCGCGCGCGTGTATTATTCCACCAAGCCCACCCCCCCCCCCCCGGATTTTATATTCATTGATTCATTCGCTTATTTATTTAAAGGGGGGGGCGCGCATGGGCGCGGCCGCGTATCGTTTCTTCCCCACCCCCCATACCCTCCCCCCACCCCACCCTTACCTGTTTTGTCTCAGAATTTATTTATTTATTCATTTATGTAGTGGGGTGGGGTGGGGGGTGGTGTGCGCGTGCGTATTGCTCTCCACCCCGGGCCGCCCCCCCCTCCCCCGTGTCTTTTTTTAAATTATTTTCTAAATTTTTAAAATTAATCAATCTATTTATTTATTTATTTATTTCGGGGGGGGGGGGGGGGGGTGTGCGCGCGCATGCCCGTGTATTGTTCCCCCCCCCCCGCCTTTGTATTATTTATTTATTTATTAGTTTTCGGGGGGTGGGCTGGGGGTGGGGTCGAGGGTGGCGTGCGCGTATTCCTCCACCCCGCCCCCGTCTTTTTCTTTAGTGTTATGTTTTACTTTTTTTGAAATGTATTTGTTTGTTTATTTCATGGGGGGTGGGGGGCCTGCGCGCGCATGCGTTGTTCCTCCCCGTGCCCCCCGTCTGTGCCCCCCCTCCCCCCCCCCCCCCACACACCCCCACACCACACACGCCCCCCCGTCTCTGTTTTTCTCATTATTTCTTTCTTTTATTTTGTACTTCTGGGGGGTAGGGTCGGGGGGAGGTGGGGGGGGGGGTGCGCGCGCGCGCGTCGTTCCTCTCCGTCTCGCCGCGGCCTCGGCGCGTCGCCATCCTCCCCTCCCCGAGGAAGGCCCTCCGCCCCGAGCCCCCCGCCGCCCCGAGAGTCCCGCGGACAGACAGGCGGGCGCACGCCCCGCCCGCGCCCAGCCGCTGGCTCGCTCGCGTTCCTGCCTTCCTTCCTTTAATTCTTACGGGCACCGTCCGTTAGAACTCATTTGTTCCCGGGTCCGTTTCTTCCGTCCTTTCTTCGGTCGAGCGCCGCCTCTTCGTTGCCTTTCTGGCCCCGTCTGGTTCCTCGGGCGTCCCCCGGCCCCAGCCCGAGGGAGGGCGGCGGGCGACTTGAGGCGGCCCGGCGCCCCGGCTGCCTCTCCCCGGGGGGGGGCTTCTTCTCCATCCGCCGGCCTGTGGGGCAGGATGTGGGGCGGGGCAGAGGGAGGGGGTCCTCATCCCGTTAGGGGGGACTTGGGGCAGAGAAGGGGGCTGTGGGGCAGCATGTGGGGCAGAGGGAGGGGGGTGTGGTGCTGTTGGGGGGCAGGATGCGGGGCAGAGGGAGGGGGTTCTGGTGCTGTTGGGGGGCATGTGGGGCAGAGAAGGGGCCTGTGGGGCAGGATGTGGGGCAGAGGGAGGGGGTTCTCATCCCGTTATGGGGGACTTGGGGCAGAGAAGGGGGCTGTGGGGCAGCATGTGGGGCAGAGGGAGGGGGGTGTGGTGCTGTTGGGGGGGATGTGGGGCAGAGAAGGGGCCCGTGGGGCAGCATGTGGGGCAGAGGGAGGGGGTTCTGATCCCGTTACGGGGGCATGTGGGGCAGAGAAGAGGCCTGTGGGGCAGGATGCGGGGCAGAGGGAGGGGGTTCTCATCCCGTTACGGGGGATGTGGGGCAGAGAAGGGGGCTGTGGGGCAGGATGTGGGGCAGAGGGAGGGGGTTCTCATCCCGTTACGGGGGGTGTGGGGCAGAGAAGGGGCCTGTGGGGCAGGATGTGGGGCAGAGGGAGGGGGTCCTCATCCCGTTATGGGGGACTTGGGGCAGAGAAGGGGGCTGTGGGGCAGCATGTGGGGCAGAGGGAGGGGGGTGTGGTGCTGTTGGGGGGGATGTGGGGCAGAGAAGGGGCCCGTGGGGCAGGATGTGGGGCAGAGGGAGGGGGTTCTGATCCCGTTACGGGGGCATGTGGGGCAGAGAAGGGGCCCGTGGGGCAGGATGTGGGGCAGAGGGAGGGGGTTCTGATCCCGTTACGGGGGGTGTGGGGCAGAGAAGGGGCCTGTGGGGCAGGATGTGGGGCAGAGGGAAGGGGTTCTGATCCCGTTACGGGGGATGTGGGGCAGAGAAGAGGCCTGTGGGGCAGGATGCGGGGCAGAGGGAGGGGGTTCTGGTGCCGTTGGGGGGGATGTGGGGCAGAGAAGAGGCCTGTGGGGCAGGATGCGGGGCAGAGGGAGGGGGTTCTGGTGCTGTTGGGGGGCATGTGGGGCAGAGAAGGGGCCTGTGGGGCAGGATGTGGGGCAGAGGGAGGGGGTTCTGATCCCGTTACGGGGGCATGTGGGGCAGAGAAGGGGCCTGTGGGGCAGGATGTGGGGCAGAGGGAGGGCGTTCTGATCCCGTTACGGGGGCATGTGGGGCAGAGAAGGGGCCTGTGGGGCAGGATGTGGGGCAGAGGGAGGGGGTTCTGATCCCGTTACGGAGGCATGTGGGGCAGAGAAGGGGCCTGTGGGGCAGGATGTGGGGCAGAGGGAGGGCGTTCTGATCCCGTTACGGGGGATGTGGGGCAGAGAAGGGGCCTGTGGGGCAGGATGTGGGGCAGAGGGAGGGCGTTCTGATCCCGTTACGGGGGATGTGGGGCAGAGAAGGGGCCTGTGGGGCAGGATGCGGGGCAGAGGGAGGGGGTTCTGGTGCTGTTGGGGGGCAGGATGCGGGGCAGAGGGAGGGGGTTCTGGTGCTGTTGGGGGGCATGTGGGGCAGAGAAGGGGCCTGTGGGGCAGGATGTGGGGCAGGGGGAGGGGGTTCTCATCCCGTTATGGGGGACTTGGGGCAGAGAAGGGGGCTGTGGGGCAGGATGTGGGGCAGAGGGAGGGGGGTGTGGTGCTGTTGGGGGGGATGTGGGGCAGAGAAGGGGCCTGTGGGGCAGGATGTGGGGCAGGGGGAGGGGGTTCTCATCCCGTTATGGGGGACTTGGGGCAGAGAAGGGGGCTGTGGGGCAGGATGTGGGGCAGAGGGAGGGGGGTGTGGTGCTGTTGGGGGGGATGTGGGGCAGAGAAGGGGCCTGTGGGGCAGGATGTGGGGCAGAGGGAGGGGGTTCTCATCCCGTTACGGGGGATGTGGGGCAGAGAAGGGGCCTGTGGGGCAGGATGCGGGGCAGAGGGAGGGGGTTCTGATCCCGTTACGGGGGAATGTGGGGCAGAGAAGGGGCCTGTGGGGCAGGATGTGGGGCAGAGGGAGGGGGGTGTGGTGCTGTTGGGGGGGATGTGGGGCAGAGAAGGGGCCTGTGGGGCAGGATGTGGGGCAGAGGGAGGGGGTTCTCATCCCGTTACGGGGGATGTGGGGCAGAGAAGGGGGCTGTGGGGCAGGATGCGGGGCAGAGGGAGGGGGTTCTGATCCCGTTACGGGGGCATGTGGGGCAGAGAAGGGGCCTGTGGGGCAGGATGCGGGGCAGAGGGAGGGGGTTCTGATCCCGTTACGGGGGAATGTGGGGCAGAGAAGGGGCCTGTGGGGCAGGATGTGGGGCAGAGGGAGGGGGTTCTCATCCCGTTACAGGGGATGTGGGGCAGAGAAGGGGCCTGTGGGGCAGGATGCGGGGCAGAGGGAGGTGGTTCTGATCCCGTTACGGGGGAATGTGGGGCAGAGAAGGGGCCTGTGGGGCAGGATGTGGGGCAGAGGGAGGGGGTTCTGATCCCGTTACGGGGGCATGTGGGGCAGAGAAGGGGCCTGTGGGGCAGGATGCGGGGCAGAGGGAGGGGGTTCTGGTGCCGTTGGGGGGGATGTGGGGCAGAGAAGAGGCCTGTGGGGCAGGATGCGGGGCAGAGGGAGGGGGTTCTGGTGCTGTTGGGGGGCATGTGGGGCAGAGAAGGGGCCTGTGGGGCAGGATGTGGGGCAGAGGGAGGGGGTTCTGATCCCGTTACGGGGGCATGTGGGGCAGAGAAGGGGCCTGTGGGGCAGGATGTGGGGCAGAGGGAGGGCGTTCTGATCCCGTTACGGGGGCATGTGGGGCAGAGAAGGGGCCTGTGGGGCAGGATGTGGGGCAGAGGGAGGGGGTTCTGATCCCGTTACGGAGGCATGTGGGGCAGAGAAGGGGCCTGTGGGGCAGGATGTGGGGCAGAGGGAGGGCGTTCTGATCCCGTTACGGGGGATGTGGGGCAGAGAAGGGGCCTGTGGGGCAGGATGTGGGGCAGAGGGAGGGCGTTCTGATCCCGTTACGGGGGATGTGGGGCAGAGAAGGGGCCTGTGGGGCAGGATGCGGGGCAGAGGGAGGGGGTTCTGGTGCTGTTGGGGGGCAGGATGCGGGGCAGAGGGAGGGGGTTCTGGTGCTGTTGGGGGGCATGTGGGGCAGAGAAGGGGCCTGTGGGGCAGGATGTGGGGCAGGGGGAGGGGGTTCTCATCCCGTTATGGGGGACTTGGGGCAGAGAAGGGGGCTGTGGGGCAGGATGTGGGGCAGAGGGAGGGGGGTGTGGTGCTGTTGGGGGGGATGTGGGGCAGAGAAGGGGCCTGTGGGGCAGGATGTGGGGCAGGGGGAGGGGGTTCTCATCCCGTTATGGGGGACTTGGGGCAGAGAAGGGGGCTGTGGGGCAGGATGTGGGGCAGAGGGAGGGGGGTGTGGTGCTGTTGGGGGGGATGTGGGGCAGAGAAGGGGCCTGTGGGGCAGGATGTGGGGCAGAGGGAGGGGGTTCTCATCCCGTTACGGGGGATGTGGGGCAGAGAAGGGGCCTGTGGGGCAGGATGCGGGGCAGAGGGAGGGGGTTCTGATCCCGTTACGGGGGAATGTGGGGCAGAGAAGGGGCCTGTGGGGCAGGATGTGGGGCAGAGGGAGGGGGGGTGTGGTGCTGTTGGGGGGGATGTGGGGCAGAGAAGGGGCCTGTGGGGCAGGATGTGGGGCAGAGGGAGGGGGTTCTCATCCCGTTACGGGGGATGTGGGGCAGAGAAGGGGGCTGTGGGGCAGGATGCGGGGCAGAGGGAGGGGGTTCTGATCCCGTTACGGGGGCATGTGGGGCAGAGAAGGGGCCTGTGGGGCAGGATGCGGGGCAGAGGGAGGGGGTTCTGATCCCGTTACGGGGGAATGTGGGGCAGAGAAGGGGCCTGTGGGGCAGGATGTGGGGCAGAGGGAGGGGGTTCTCATCCCGTTACAGGGGATGTGGGGCAGAGAAGGGGCCTGTGGGGCAGGATGCGGGGCAGAGGGAGGTGGTTCTGATCCCGTTACGGGGGCATGTGGGGCAGAGAAGGGGCCTGTGGGGCAGGATGTGGGGCAGAGGGAGGGGGTTCTGATCCCGTTACGGGGGCATGTGGGGCAGAGAAGGGGCCTGTGGGGCAGGATGTGGGGCAGAGGGAGGGGGGTGTGGTGCTGTTGGGGGGGATGTGGGGCAGAGAAGGGGCCTGTGGGGCAGGATGTGGGGCAGAGGGAGGGGGTTCTGATCCCGTTACGGGGGATGTGGGGCAGAGAAGGGGCCTGTGGGGCAGGATGTGGGGCAGAGGGAGGGGGGTGTGGTGCCGTTGGGGGGGATGTGGGGCAGAGAAGGGGCCTGTGGGGCAGGATGTGGGGCAGAGAGGGGGCCTGTGGGGCAGGATGTGGGGCAGAGGGAGGGGGGTGTGGTGCCGTTGGGGGGAATGTGGGGCAGAGAAGGGGCCTGTGGGGCAGGATGTGGGGCAGAGGGAGGGGGTTCTGATCCCGTTACGGGGGCATGTGGGGCAGAGAAGGGGCCTGTGGGGCAGGATGTGGGGCAGAGGGAGGGGGGTGTGGTGCTGTTGGGGGGGATGTGGGGCAGAGAAGGGGCCTGTGGGGCAGGATGTGGGGCAGAGGGAGGGGGTTCTGATCCCGTTACGGGGGATGTGGGGCAGAGAAGGGGCCTGTGGGGCAGGATGTGGGGCAGAGGGAGGGGGGTGTGGTGCCGTTGGGGGGGATGTGGGGCAGAGAAGGGGCCTGTGGGGCAGGATGTGGGGCAGAGAGAGGGGGGTGTGGTGCCGTTGGGGGGGATGTGGGGCAGAGAAGGGGCCCGTGGGGCAGCATGTGGGGCAGAGGGAGGGGGTTCTCATCCCGTTACGGGGGATGTGGGGCAGAGAAGGGGCCTGTGGGGCAGGACGTGGGGTGGGACGTGGGCCTTCCCGCAAGAGCCGGCGCGAGCGGGCCGGGGGGGTGGCGCGGCCCTCTCGCCTTCCCCCCGCCTCGGTCCTGACCCCTACCTGACCCACCTCTCCCGGGCGCGGCGGCGGCACGTCGGCGGGCTACCTCGACGCGGGGGGGCCCGGCCTCGGGCGAAGCCGCTGCTTTCTGCGGGGGGCGGAAAGGCGCTCTCCTGCTTCTCCTCGAGACCCGGACGCTGGAGGGGAGAGAGGAAGGGAGGGACGTCAGGGCAGATACCGTCGTAGGGGAGTCACGGCGACCTAGGCGCCGTCACGGACTACGGCTGGCTTCGGGCCGCCGAGCCTCCTCCCCCCACCCCCCCACGAGAAGGCCGCCGCTCGGCCCGACAAAACGCGCCGCCGCCGCCGCCGCCGCCCCCGGCGAGTTGTATCGGCAAGCTGCGGGAAGGGCTTTTCGTTTCCTCGCGTCGCTAGAAACGTCAGCCTTTCCTTTGGCAGGAGCCATCTCGCTGCCCTCTGACCTATAGACACCCGCACCGGGAGGCGAGAGAACAAGCCCGCCTCGGCAGACGAGTACCCGGCTCTACCGGGTCACAGGAGGCCTCTCGACCGCCCGCGCTCTCACCCGGACCGCTCTTCGGAACAGCAACGGCAGCAGCCACCCGAAAGACTCAAAGCGCCTCGTCGAGTTCACCCCTTCGTCGAGGGACCGCCAAAATATTTCCCGTGGCCGACGCGGGGACGTGCAAACCGACGCGGCCTTGCCCGGGGCTTTGCGCAAACCTTCAGGCGGTCGGGCCGCGGGGATCGGACCGGACGAGAGGCGAGGCATTCGGCGAGAGCGGCCCGGCAGCCGTAGCTGCGCGTCCGCCGCCCACGGAAGGGAAGAAGTGCGACCCTTCTCGCGGCCGCGCCAGCCGGAAAAGCGGAAAAGCACGGTGCCGTTTACACGCCCTACGCGGCAAGGAGCCGGGTCCCCGCAACGCCTTACTTACCGTCCCGCCCGCGTCCAGGAGAACCGCTTCGGCTCCGCAACGCCGCTAAAGGGGAGCCGACGCCGGGAAAGGGAGAGAGAGCCCGGCAGCCTCGCGGGCGCGCGCCCCATCGTTAGAGCGGCCCAGACCTTCGTCGTCCCCGCTGACGGACGCTTTCGAGCCTCCGACCGGCGCGACGAAGAACGGGAAGCGGAAAGTTTCGGCTGAAAGCAAAAGCCCGGCTAGGAAGCAAACGCCGCCTTACCTGAGGAGAGCTCCCTCTCCGCCCCTTGAAACGGGCGGGGACGGGCACGCCAGCCGAGTCCCGAGAGGCGAGCCGGCGGCGGGTGGGTGCGGGCGCAGGTGCCAGGCGAAGGTCGTCGGGGTCCTCGAGGCGCCCTCGGGACCCTAACACGCAGGAGACAGACAAACGCTCTCCAGCCGCCCAAAGGGGCGGAATCGCTCCCGGCGAGAGCCCGGTGAAAAACGAGAGCCCGGTCTGCTCCGGGGGACGCGCGAGAGACGCCTC
The DNA here is from genome assembly GCF_964106895.1 of Numenius arquata. Lineage (NCBI taxonomy): Eukaryota > Metazoa > Chordata > Aves > Charadriiformes > Scolopacidae > Numenius > Numenius arquata. The sequence goes on from NW_027414988.1 coordinate 39,179, forward strand.
TGCAGGCAGAGCAGGCGCTTGCGCTCTCCCGGGATACGTTCCCGACTCCCGCACCACCCAGACCTACCCTCTCGTGAGCCGGAGGAACTCGGGAGCCACGCGGCGGCTCGGAGAAATCCCTTCGCTTATCGCTACGGCGGGAGATCGGCAGCTCCCTGTGGGGAAGAGCGCGAGCGTGTTTTTTAAATACGGGGCGGGCCGGCCGGCCTTCTCTTTAGCTTCCCCGCTAGGCGGACGGCCCGAAGGCAGCGGCGGGGGGGGGGCGCGTGTGTGACGACGGCAGAAGGCAGCGAGGGAAGAGCTCCTTACCGGAGCGAGCTCACCGTAACCCCGGCTTCTGAGACCGACTTAGAGGAACCCTCGCGAAGAAAGGCGCAGACGGAGCCGATGCCGTGAGGCGGCGAGACGAGCCTCCTTCGGGTTCTCCGGCCCACGACGCTGTGGCGCTGCCGGGACAGACTGTTGGAGAAGCGCTTTTCCCCCTTCCCCCCCCCCGCCCGCTGGAAAAGTTTGAGGAACTGGAACGTACCGAAGAGAAGCCAGCCGTGAGAATCTCCAAGCCGGACGCTAGCTTACGCTGCTCCACAGAACTGCCCTCGGCGCGGAGGGGCCGCCTGCACCTGGGGCTGGGGGCATGAGGAAGAAGAGAGCTCAGGGCTATTCCTCCCGACAGCGGCTCTCGGGCGGAGAAGGCTGCGGTCGCTCTCCCGACGGCCTCCGGCACCAAGCACTGGACACACACACCCACCCACCACCACCACCACACACCACCCCCCCCCCAACCGGAGCACGGAGGACCGGGGGAGGCTTCCCTTCAGGGCACGCTCTAACGGCCGGGATCGTGGGGGTCTTACGCGCGCCGAGCCCTCCGGGGGAGACGGCGGGGCTCTCGACGGCGCCCTGCCGGCGAAGGGAGCGGTTCCCCCCCTTGGCCTCGGGCCGCCGGGGCCTTACCTTACCGTCCTCTCGGCAGTTCTCACCCTTCCCGCCGACGGCGGACGTTTCTCAGGAGGGCGGCCCGGCTCTCCGGCAGCCCCTGCCCGGGCACACGGCCCTGGCGGCGGCGGCGGCTGCTGCTGCTGCTTTCCCAGGGACGGGGTTTCGACCGGCAGAAGAGCCGAGCGGCCGCGCCCGCAGGCGGGCACGGGTGGCAGCCGGACATCGGCGCGGCCGACCCGGCGGGCTGTAACAGAGAAGGCGACGTTAGCGAGAGCGTTACGGGGCCTTTTCGCTTCGCGCAAGCGCGCTCTCATCCCCCGGCAGGCCCCCGGAACCGAACCCCTCGCCTGCCGCCGCACGCGCTCGGGCACGCACCTGCGCGCACGCGGCCACCGCCCACCGCGTGCCCACGGACGCGGGCCTGCCCCGGCAGGCCCCCCAGCCCGAACCCCCCCGTCTGCCGCCGCACCCCCCAACAGCCCCCCCCTCCCCGAACTCCTCGCGCGCGGCAGAGGCAGGTACGCGCGCACGCAAAGCAAAGAGCGGAAATCCCCCCCCGCCGACCCCCCTCGGCCCCCCCACCAGCCCGAACCCCCCCCCGTCTGCCGCCGCACCCCCCAACAGCCCCCCCCTCCCCGAACTCCTCGCGCGCGGCAGAGGCAGGTACGCGCGCACGCAAAGCAAAGAGCGGAAATCCCCCCCCCGCCGACCCCCCTCGCCCCCCCCACCAGCCCGAACCCCCCCCCGTCTGCCGCCGCACCCCCCAACAGCCCCCCCCTCCCCGAACTCCTCGCGCGCGGCAGAGGCAGACGCGCGCGCGCGCAGAGAGCGAAACTCGCCCCCCCACCGGCCCCCCTCTTGCCCTCAAGCCGCCCCCCCACCCCCACCCCCGTCCACCGCCCGCTTCACGGCGAATCCGGCCACCCGCTCCTCCTCCCGCCCGCAGGTTTCGCCGCTCCCGGGGAAAGACGACGGGAGACTTTAGGACCCAGCGGAGCCCCCGCCGGCTCCGCGCCCCGGCGGGAGAAGGGAATCCCGGCGGCAGAGGCAGAAACGCGCGCACGCAGAGAGAAACACGCTCCCGCCGACCCCCTCCCCACCCCCCCCCACCCAGCCCGAACCCCCCCCGTCTGCCGCCGCACCCCCCAACAGCCCCCCCCTCCCCGAACTCCTCGCGCGCGGCAGAGGCAGACGCGCGCTGCGCGCAGAGAGCGAAACTCGCCCCCCCACCGGCCCCCCTCTTGCCCTCAAGCCGCCCCCCCACCCCCGTCCACCGCCCGCTTCACGGCGAATCCGGCCACCCGCTCCTCCTCCCGCCCGCAGGTTTCGCCGCTCCCGGGGAAAGACGACGGGAGACTTTAGGACCCAGCGGAGCCCCCGCCGGCTCCGCGCCCCGGCGGGAGAGGGGAATCCCGGCGGCGCGACCGGTCTCTGACCCCGGCTGCCGAGTCTCTACCCCGCCCTGCCCGTGCCCCGGCTCCCGCCCTGCTTTCTCGGGCGGCGGGGACGGCCGGTCGCTCCTTCAGCCCGCCCGCCCGCCCCTGCCGCGGGTTGCCAACCGACAGAAGGAAGGAAGGAAAAGAACCGCAACCGAGCCAAGCGGGAATTTTCTCCGAAAAGAGAGACCGCGCCCCGCACGCCCTCTCCCCTGCCTACCTCTGCGCCGGGCTCCCCGCCTGCTCGCCGAGCGCTCTCGCCTGCTGCCGCAGCGGCATCCCCTCCTTTCCCTTCCCTGCCTTTGGCGCCAATGAGCCCGCGACCGTTAGCGCGGCGGGAACCCCCGCCTTTCAACCGCGGGCGGGGGGTGGGGGGGACACTCGCGCATGCGCAGGGCGCGCAGCTGCGGGCCCACCCCCCGCTCCCCCGCCCCGCTGCTCCGCGGAGGGGGGGAAGGGGAGAAGGGGGAAAATGACGGCGAGGGGGAAAATCTCCCCCATCCCGCCGCGCGTACACCCACAACCCCCTCCCCCCCCGCAAAGACCTCACACAGCCCCCCTCTCCCCCCCGCCCGCAGCCCCCCGAGCCAAAACCGAGCGGAACGGAAAAGCCCACCGCGAGAGGCGAAAGCCGGCGAGCGCCCGGCGGCGCCGGCACCCGCCGCCGGATCGGGGCCGCCGGTCCCCGAGTCCGCCGGCGGCCGGCGAGCTCGCGTCGCGGCGGGGCGCCGGGCGGCTCGCGGCGGGGGCCGCCGGCTCTCGCCGACCCCGGCGGCCGGGGAGGCAAAGCGGCGGGGGGAAAAGCACCCGCCCCGGCACCCCCGCCCCACCGCGCGCGCCCACACGCGCAGCCCTCCCAACGCCCTCAGCCCCCCCACGCCCCCCTCGCAGCCCCCCGAGCCAAAACCGAGCGGAACGGAAAAGCCCACCGCGAGAGGCGAAAGCCGGCGAGCGCCCGGCGGCGCCGGCACCCGCCGCCGGATCGGGGCCGCCGGTCGCCGAGTCCGCCGGCGGCCGGCGAGCTCGCGTCGCGGCGGGGCGCCGGGCGGCTCGCGGCGGGGGCCGCCGGCTCTCGCCGACCCCGGCGGCCGGGGAGGCAAAGCGGCGGGGGAAAAGCACCCGCCCCGGCACCCCCGCCCCACCGCGCGCGCCCACACGCGCAGCCCCTCCAACGCCCTCAGCCCCCCCACGCCCCCCCTCGCAGCCCCCCGAGCCAAAACCGAGCGGAACGGAAAAGCCCACCGCGAGAGGCGAAAGCCGGCGAGCGCCCGGCGGCGCCGGCACCCGCCGCCGGATCGGGGCCGCCGGTCCCCGAGTCCGCCGGCGGCCGGCGAGCTCGCGTCGCGGCGGGGCGCCGGGCGGCTCGCGGCGGGGGCCGCCGGCTCTCGCCGACCCCGGCGGCCGGGGAGGCAAAGCGGCGGGGGGAAAAGCACCCGCCCCGGCACCCCCGCCCCACCGCGCGCGCCCACACGCGCAGCCCCTCCAACGCCCTCAGCCCCCCCACGCCCCCCCTCGCAGCCCCCCGAGCCAAAACCGAGCGGAACGGAAAAGCCCACCGCGAGAGGCGAAAGCCGGCGAGCGCCCGGCGGCGCCGGCACCCGCCGCCGGATCGGGGCCGCCGGTCCCCGAGTCCGCCGGCGGCCGGCGAGCTCGCGTCGCGGCGGGGCGCCGGGCGGCTCGCGGCGGGGGCCGCCGGCTCTCGCCGACCCCGGCGGCCGGGGAGGCAAAGCGGCGGGGGGAAAAGCACCCGCCCCGGCACCCCCGCCCCACCGCGCGCGCCCACACGCGCAGCCCCTCCAACGCCCTCAGCCCCCCCACGCCCCCCTCGCAGCCCCCCGAGCCAAAACCGAGCGGAACGGAAAAGCCCACCGCGAGAGGCGAAAGCCGGCGAGCGCCCGGCGGCGCCGGCACCCGCCGCCGGATCGGGGCCGCCGGTCGCCGAGTCCGCCGGCGGCCGGCGAGCTCGCGTCGCGGCGGGGCGCCGGGCGGCTCGCGGCGGGGGCCGCCGGCTCTCGCCGATCCCGGCGGCCGGGGAGGCAAAGCGGCGGGGGAAAAGCACCCGCCCCGGCACCCCCGCCCCACCGCGCGCGCCCACACGCGCAGCCCCTCCAACGCCCTCAGCCCCCCCACGCCCCCCCTCGCAGCCCCCCGAGCCAAAACCGAGCGGAACGGAAAAGCCCACCGCGAGAGGCGAAAGCCGGCGAGCGCCCGGCGGCGCCGGCACCCGCCGCCGGATCGGGGCCGCCGGTCGCCGAGTCCGCCGGCGGCCGGCGAGCTCGCGTCGCGGCGGGGCGCCGGGCGGCTCGCGGCGGGGGCCGCCGGCTCTCGCCGACCCCGGCGGCCGGGGAGGCAAAGCGGCGGGGGAAAAGCACCCGCCCCGGCACCCCCGCCCCACCGCGCGCGCCCACACGCGCAGCCCTCCCAACGCCCTCAGCCCCCCCACGCCCCCCTCGCAGCCCCCCGAGCCAAAACCGAGCGGAACGGAAAAGCCCACCGCGAGAGGCGAAAGCCGGCGAGCGCCCGGCGGCGCCGGCACCCGCCGCCGGATCGGGGCCGCCGGTCGCCGAGTCCGCCGGCGGCCGGCGAGCTCGCGTCGCGGCGGGGCGCCGGGCGGCTCGCGGCGGGGGCCGCCGGCTCTCGCCGATCCCGGCGGCCGGGGAGCGAAATAGGCGTCCAGAGTCTGCTCAGGCAGACTTGCCGCCAGCAGCGGCGTCGGGGAAAATAAACAGATTATTATTTAACAACTGGTAATTCATCATCATAAGGAGCAATAAACCGACCGTAACAGTAATAGTAATAAGAGCAACAATAACGACTATTAAAAAAAAAAAAAATCACAACTGTTCCGCGCCCCTCCTCTTCCCCCCTCTCCCCGCCGCTCCGGGAGATCCGGGTGAGGGTTGCCCCTGTATTAGAGACGCCCGAATCTTGAAATAGGCGAAGGGGGGAGAAAATTAAAGAGCCAAAAAAAAAAAAAATCGAACACCCCCCCCCCCAGCTCGGTCTGCTGTATCCCCATCAGGGCGTACCCAGTACCGGAAACGCTTGACTCTTTAAATCGGGGGACGAGGGCGAGAACGATAGTTAAGGAAAAAAAAAACCCACACGGTATAAATAATCCCCCCCCCACCCGCCCCCCCCGTAATCCTTCCACCCTGGGAGAACCGGGATACGGCAGCCGCGCCGTCCCGGTCCGGGTGGGTCTACCCGCCTCGGCAGCCGGCTGCCAGGTCTACCCACCTCCGGGACCGGTCCGGGCGTCCAGGTCTACCCGCCTCGGCAGCCGGCTGCCAGGTCTACCCACCTCCGGGACCGGTCCGGGCTGCCAGGTCTACCCGCCTCCGGGACCGGTCCGGGCTGCCAGGTCTACCCGCCTCGGCAGCCGGCTGCCAGGTCTACCCGCCTCCGGGACCGGTCCGGGCGTCCAGGTCTACCCGCCTCCGGTCCGGGCTGCCAGGTCTACCCACTTCCGGGACCGGTCCGGGCTGCCAGGTCTACCCGCCTCCGGGACCGGTCCGGGCTGCCAGGTCTACCCGCCTCGGCAGCCGGCTGCCAGGTCTACCCGCCTCCGGGACCGGTCGGCCAGGTCTACCCGCCTCCGGTCCGGGCGTCCAGGTCTACCCGCCTCCGGTCCGGGGTGCCAGGTCTACCCGCCTCCGGGACCGGTCCGGGCTGCCAGGTCTACCCGCCTCGGCAGCCGGCTGCCAGGTCTACCCGCCTCCGGGACCGGTCCGGGCTGCCAAGTCTACCCGCCTCCGGTCCGGGCTGCCAGGTCTACCCGCCTCGGCAGCCGGCTGCCAGGTCTACCCGCCTCCGGGACCGGTCCGGGCGTCCAGGTCTACCCGCCTCCGGGACCGGTCGGCCAGGTCTACCCTGCTCCGGTCCGGGCTGCCAGGTCTACCCGCCTCCGGTCGGGGATGCCAGGTCTACCCGCCTCCGGTCGGGGCTGCCAGGTCTACCCGCCTCCGGGACCGGTCCGGGCTGCCAGGTCTACCCGCCTCGGCAGCCGGCTGCCAGGTCTACCCACCTCCGGGACCGGTCCGGGCGTCCAGGTCTACCCGCCTCCGGTCCGGGCGTCCAGGTCTACCCGCCTCCGGGACCGGCAGGGCTGTCCGCTTGACCCGCCTCGGCAGCCGGTCGCCAGGTCTACCTCGCTCCGGCGGCACTTGGGCGTCCAGGTCTACCCGCCTCCGGTCCGGGCTGCCAGGTCTACCCGCCTCCGGGACCGGCAGGGCTGTCCGCTTGACCCGCCTCGGCAGCCGGTCGCCAGGTCTACCTCGCTCCGGCGGCACTTGGGCGTCCAGGTCTACCCGCCTCCGGTCCGGGCGTCCAGGTCTACCCGCCTCCGGGACCGGCAGGGCTGTCCGCTTGACCCGCCTCGGCAGCCGGTCGCCAGGTCTACCTCGCTCCGGCGGGACTTGGGCGCGCTGGTCTACCCGCCTCCGGTCCGGGCGTCCAGGTCTACCCGCCTCCGGGACCGGCAGGGCTGTCCGCTTGACCCGCCTCGGCAGCCGGTCGCCAGGTCTACCTCGCTCCGGCGGGACTTGGGCGCGCTGGTCTACCCGCCTCCGGTCCGGGCTGCCAGGTCTACCCGCCTCCGGGACCGGCAGGGCTGTCCGCTTGACCCGCCTCGGCAGCCGGTCGCCAGGTCTACCTCGCTCCGGCGGGACTTAGGCGCTGTTCCGGGGTGGCGGGTAGACCTTTTGTCCCCAGCGCTACTTCCAGCAGCCGAAGGGGTCGCTGTTTTACGCTGCCTCCAGTTACGTCATCGTAAAAGTCGGCGTGGTTGGCGCTCCTCCCCGGTGGGCAGAGCCTACGTTCTTGCCGCTGTCCGGGAGCGATGAACCGTATCTCCATATTAGGGGAACGGCATAGCAGCTAGGCTCCGGAGGGGAGCTAGCGAGGCGGAGGTGGCGCCCGCGGGTCTCCCGGCGAAGTGGAGCGCTGGATCCCGCGGGGGAGGGAAGGACAAAGACCGGCAGTTGGCAGTGGCCGGCACTCGAACGCGTACGGCCGGGGAAGACGGGGCACCTTCCCCGGTCCCGGAGGGGGACCCGATGAGGACAGGGAATCCTGGCGGCATGTGCCGCAGGATTCGGCCGGGGAGCGGAGAGCCTGCCGCGGCTTTCCTCGGCTCCGGAGGGCCCCCGATGATGGGCTGGGTGAGGAGAGCGGCGCCTCACCCTTTTTCTCCGGCCCTAAGCCGGAGCCCGCCGCGGCGCGGGGGAGAGCGCGGGTGGCCGGTGCCGGTGGCCGGCCAGCCCGGGGGGGGCGGCGGGCGGAGGGTTCCCGAGCCGGCGTCGGCTCGTTCCTCCGTCCCGGAGCAGGGGTGCCGCCGAGGAGGAGAGAAGGTTGCCGGCGGGCGAGGCGGCGTCGCCTCGTCCTTTTTCCCTCCGGCCCTAAGCCGGAGCCCGCCGCGGCGCGGGGGAGAGCGCGGGTGGCCGGTGCCGGTGGCCGGCCAGCCCGGGGGGGGCGGCGGGCGGAGGGTTCCCGAGCCGGCGTCGGCTCGTTCCTCCGTCCCGGAGCAGGGGTGCCGCCGAGGAGGAGAGAGGGTTGCCGGCGGGCGAGGCGGCGTCGCCTCGTCCTTTTTCCCTCCGGCCCTAAGCCGGAGCCCGCCGCGGCGCGGGGGAGAGCGCGGGTGGCCGGTGCCGGTGGCCGGCCAGCCCGGGGGGGGGCGGCGGGCAGAGGGTTCCCGAGCCGGCGTCGGCTCGTTCCTCCGTCCCGGAGCAGGGGTGCCGCCGAGGAGGAGAGAGGGTTGCCGGCGGGCGAGGCGGCGTCGCCTCGTCCTTTTTCCCTCCGGCCCTAAGCCGGAGCCCGCCGCGGCGCGGGGGAGAGCGCGGGTGGCCGGTGCCGGTGGCCGGCCAGCCCGGGGGGGGCGGCGGGCGGAGGGTTCCCGAGCCGGCGTCGGCTCCGTTCCTCCGTCCCGGAGCAGGGGTGCCGCCGAGGAGGAGAGAGGGTTGCCGGCGGGCGAGGCGGCGTCGCCTCGTCCTTTTTCCCTCCGGCCCTAAGCCGGAGCCCGCCGCGGCGCGGGGGAGAGCGCGGGTGGCCGGTGCCGGTGGCCGGCCAGCCCGGGGGGGGCGGCGGGCGGAGGGTTCCCGAGCCGGCGTCGGCTCGTTCCTCCGTCCCGGAGCAGGGGTGCCGCCGAGGAGGAGAGAGGGTTGCCGGCGGGCGAGGCGGCGTCGCCTCGTCCTTTTTCCCTCCGGCCCTAAGCCGGAGCCCGCCGCGGCGCGGGGGAGAGCGCGGGTGGCCGGTGCCGGTGGCCGGCCAGCCCGGGGGGGGCGGCGGGCGGAGGGTTCCCGAGCCGGCGTCGGCTCGTTCCTCCGTCCCGGAGCAGGGGTGCCGCCGAGGAGGAGAGAGGGTTGCCGGCGGGCGAGGCGGCGTCGCCTCGTCCTTTTTCCCTCCGGCCCTAAGCCGGAGCCCGCCGCGGCGCGGGGGAGAGCGCGGGTGGCCGGTGCCGGTGGCCGGCCAGCCCGGGGGGGGCGGCGGGCGGAGGGTTCCCGAGCCGGCGTCGGCTCGTTCCTCCGTCCCGGAGCAGGGGTGCCGCCGAGGAGGAGAGAGGGTTGCCGGCGGGCGAGGCGGCGTCGCCTCGTCCTTTTTCCCTCCGGCCCTAAGCCGGAGCCCGCCGCGGCGCGGGGGAGAGCGCGGGTGGCCGGTGCCGGTGGCCGGCCAGCCCGGGGGGGGCGGCGGGCGGAGGGTTCCCGAGCCGGCGTCGGCTCGTTCCTCCGTCCCGGAGCAGGGGTGCCGCCGAGGAGGAGAGAGGGTTGCCGGCGGGCGAGGCGGCGTCGCCTCGTCCTTTTTCCCTCCGGCCCTAAGCCGGAGCCCGCCGCGGCGCGGGGGAGAGCGCGGGTGGCCGGTGCCGGTGGCCGGCCAGCCCGGGGGGGGCGGCGGGCGGAGGGTTCCCGAGCCGGCGTCGGCTCGTTCCTCCGTCCCGGAGCAGGGGTGCCGCCGAGGAGGAGAGAGGGTTGCCGGCGGGCGAGGCGGCGTCGCCTCGTCCTTTTTCCCTCCGGCCCTAAGCCGGAGCCCGCCGCGGCGCGGGGGAGAGCGCGGGTGGCCGGTGCCGGTGGCCGGCCAGCCCGGGGGGGGCGGCGGGCGGAGGGTTCCCGAGCCGGCGTCGGCTCGTTCCTCCGTCCCGGAGCAGGGGTGCCGCCGAGGAGGAGAGAGGGTTGCCGGCGGGCGAGGCGGCGTCGCCTCGTCCTTTTTCCCTCCGGCCCTAAGCCGGAGCCCGCCGCGGCGCGGGGGAGAGCGCGGGTGGCCGGTGCCGGTGGCCGGCCAGCCCGGGGGGGGGCGGCGGGCGGAGGGTTCCCGAGCCGGCGTCGGCTCGTTCCTCCGTCCCGGAGCAGGGGTGCCGCCGAGGAGGAGAGAAGGTTGCCGGCGGGCGAGGCGGCGTCGCCTCGTCCTTTTTCCCTCCGGCCCTAAGCCGGAGCCCGCCGCGGCGGGAGGGCAGAGAGCGGAGGGTTCCCGAGCCGGCGGCGGTTCGTTCTTCCGTTCCCCGAGGTGCCGGTGAGGAGGGTGTCGGCGGGCGAGGCGGCGTCGCCTCGCCCTTTCCTCCGGCACGGGCCGTACGTGGGGGGGCCCGTGGAGTCTGGCCCGCCCTGGCTTCCCTCGTTCCCGGAGGGCTCGGAGCGAGGGTCCGCAGGGCTCTCGCAGCTTTTTTTCGGTGTCCGAGTTTTGCTTTTACCGGTTTTTTTTCCGTTTCCGCTGTTTTTTTCTCTGTACCCTTTGCTCTCCTTCCCCGGGGTAAGCGACCGCCCGCGGGGAGGGGCAAGACCGGCGGCCGGCGGCGGTCGTCCGGCACTCTGGAACGCTGAAAGGCGACCGGGGGAGTCAAGCCTGCCGCGGCTTCGCCCCGGTCGGTCCTGTCGCTGTCGCTGAAGGGAATCGTGCGGAGCCGGGGGGGTGGCGGCACCCCCCGCTCGTTTCACTGATCCAGACCCGCAGGCAGCGCCCGCTGAGGCGTTCACCCCGGGCGCGTCGGAGAGGCTCCGCGGCGGGCCGGTTCTGCCGGTGTTCAGGCCGTCGGAGCACCTCTCGCGGACGTTGCCTTCTCGCTCGCACGCAGGGCCCCGCGTCTTGCCGTCCGCCCCCCGGGCGGCGGCGGTCGCGCGTGGCCGTCGGCTGGCTCGAGACCGTGGCCGCGCGGCCTCGGCTTCCTTCGCTCTCCTCTCCCCCTTTCCCCCGTTACCGATCGATGAGGCCTTTCGGGTCGCGTCGGAGAGGGCCCTCGGCGGGCCGGCTCTTCCGTGCTCTCCGTAATAGGGAGCCACGGGGGTGTCCGGTGTTCAGGCAGGGTGGTCTCCTTTCCAATTCGCTTCCCGTCGCGTACGAGGCGTAGTCCTTTCTCCCGCGAGCGAGCGAAGGGGGGGCCGCGGTGGCGGTGATGTCGGCGGCGGGGCGCGCGCCTCGCCCGGCCGCCCCGCGTCGTCCCCCCCCGCGCCCCGCCGGTCGGG